>NW_024470765.1:0-55000 GCF_017639515.1 Carcharodon carcharias
CCCTCCCTAACACTGTAACCTCCTCCAGCCCCTACAACCCTCCCTATCTCTGTAACCTCCTCCAGCACCTACAACCCTCCCTATCCCTGTAACCTTCTCCAGTCCCTACAACCCTTCCTATCTCTGTAACCTCATATAGCCCCTACACCCCTCCCTATATCTGTTGCCTACACCAGCCCCTACACACCTCCCTATCTCTGTAACCTCCTCCAAACCCTACACCTGTCCCTATATCTGTAAACTCCTCCAGCCCATACACACCTACCTCTCTCTGTAAACTCCTCCAGCCCCTACACACCTTCTTATCTTTGTAACCTCCTGCAGCCCCTTCAACCCTCCCTATCTCTGTAACCACCTCCAGCCCCTACAACACTCCCTATCTCCATAACTTCCTCCAGCCCCTACAACCCCCCCTATCTCTGTAAACTTCTCCAGCCCCTACAACCCTACCTATCTCTGTAACATCGTCCAGACCCTACACCCCTCCCTATCTCTGTCAACTCCATCAGCCCCAGCACCTCTCCCTATCTCTGTAACCCACTCCAGTCCCCTACAATCCTCCCTATCTCTGTAACCTCCTCCAGCCCTTACACCCATCCCTATCTCTGTTAGCTCCACCAGCACCTACAGCCCTCCCAATCTCTGTAACCAACTCCAGCCCCTACAACACTCCCTATCTCTGTCACCACCTCCAGCCCCTACAACACTCCCTATCTACAGAACCACCTCCAGCCCCTACAACCCTCCCTATCTCTGTAACCTCCTCCAGCCCGTACAACCCTCCCTATCTCTGTAACCTCCTCCAGCCCCTACACACCTCCCTATATCAGTAACCTCCTCCAGCCCCAACACCAATCCCTATCTCTGTAACCTCCTCCAGCCCCTACACCCCTCCCTATCTCTGTAACCTCCTCCAGCACCTACACCACTCCCTATATCTGTAAACTCTTCCAGCCCTTACACCCCTCCCTATCAATGTAACCTCCTCCAGCACCTACACCCCACCCTATTTCTGTTACCTCCTACAGCCCCTACACCCCTCCCTATTTCTGTAACCTCCTCCAGTCCCTTCACCCCTCCCTATCTCTGTAATCTCCTGCAGCACCTACACACCTCCCTATCTCTGTAAACTCCTCCAGATCCTACACCCCTCCCTATCTCTGTAACCTCCTCCGCCCGTACACCCCTCCCTAACTCTGTAACCTCCTCCGCCCGTACACCCCTCCCTAACTCTGTAACCTCCTCCAGTCCGTACACCCCTCCCTAACTCTGTAACCTCCTCCATCCCCTGCACCCGTCCCTATCTCTGTAAAATCCTCCAACTCCTACACCCCTCCCTATCTCTGTAACCTCCTCCAGCCCGTACACCCCTCCCTAACTCTGTAACCTCCTCCATCCACTGCACCCGTCTCTATCTCTGTAAAATCCTCCAACTCCTACACCCCTCCCTATCTTTGTACCCTCCTCCAGCCCCTACACACATCCCTATCTCTGTAACCTACTCCAGCCCCTACAACACTCCCTATCTCTATAACCTCCTCCAGCCCCTACAAACCTCCCTATATCTGTAACCTCCTCCAGCCCCTGCAAACCTCCCTATATCTGTAACATTCTCCAGCCCGTACACCCTCCCTATCTCTCTAACCTCCTCCAGCCGCAACAACCCTCCCTATCTCTGTAACCTTCTCCAGCCCCTACACCCCTCCCTATCTCTGTAACCTCCTCAGGCCCCTACACACCTTCCTATCACTGTAACCTCCTGCAGCCCCTACAACCCTCCCTATCTCTGTAACCACCTCCAGCCCCTACAACACTTGCTATCTCCATAACCACCTCCAGCCCCTACAACCCTCCCTATCTCTGTAAACTTCTCCAGCCCCTACAACCCTACCTATCGCTGTAACATCGTCCAGACCCTACACCCCTCCCTATCTCTGTCAACTCCACCAGCCCCAACAACCCTTCCTATCTCTTTAAACCCCGCAAGTCCCCTAAAACCCTCCCTATCTCTGTAACCCACTCCAGTCCCCTACAATCCTCCCGATCTCTGTAACCTCCTCCAGCCCTTACACCCATCCCTACCTCTGTAACCTCCACCAGCACCTACAGCCCTCCCAATCTCTGTAACCAACTCCAGCCCCAACAACCCTCCCTATCTCTGTAAACTCCTCCAACTTCTACAACCCTCCCTATCTCTGTAACCTCCTCCAGCCCCTACAACCCTCCCTATCTCTGTAACCTCCTCCAGCCCCTACAAACCTCCCTATCTCTGTAACATCGTCCAGCCCCTACAAACCTCCCTATCTCTGTAACCTCCTCCAGCCCCTACACCCCTCCCTATCTCTGTAACCTCCACCAGATCCTAAAGCCCTCCCTATCTCTGTTACCTCCTCCAGCCCCTACACACCTCCCTATCTCTGTAACCTCCACGAGATCCTACAGCCCTCCCTATCTCTGTTACCTCCTACAGCCCCTACAACCCTCCCTAACTGTGTAACCTCTTCCAGCACGTACAAACCTCCCTATCTCTGTAACCTCCTCCAGCCTCTACAAACCTCCCTATCTCTGTAACCTCCTCCAGCCCCTACACACCTCCCTATATCAGTAACCTCCTCCAGCCCCTACACCCCTCCCTATCTCTGTAACATCCTCCAGCCCCGACAAACCTCCCTATTTCTGTAACTTCCTCCAGCCCCTACAGCCCTCCCTATCTCTGTAACCTCCTCCAGCCCCTACACCCCTCCCTATTTCATAAACCTCCTCCAGTCCGTACACCCCTCCCTAACTCTGTAACCTCCTCCAGCCCCTACACACCTCCCTATCTCTGTAACCTCCTCCAGACACTACACACCTCCCTATTTCTGTAAACTCCTCTAGCCCCTACACCCCTCCCTATCTCTGTAAATTCCTCCAGCCCCTACACACCTCCCTATCTCTGTAACATCCTCCAGCACCTACACCCCTCCCTATCTCTGTAACCTCCTCCATCCCCGACACCACTCGCTATCTCTGTAACCTCCTCCAGCCCCTACAAACCTCCCTCATCTCTGTAACATCCTCCAGCCCCTACAACCTTCCCTATATCTGTAACCTCCACCAGATCCTACACCCATCCCTATCTCTGTAACCTCCTGCAGCCCCTACACCACTGCCTATCTCTGTAACCTACTCCAGCCCCTACAACCCTCCCTATCTCTGTAACCTCCTGCAGCCCCTACACCCCTCCCTAACCCTGTAACCTCCTCCAGCCCCTACACCCCTCCCTATCTCTGTAACCTCCTCCAGCCCCTAAAAACCTCCCTATCTCTGTAACCTCCTCCAGCCCCTACAAACCACCCTATCTCTGTAACATTCTCCAGCCCGTACACCCTCCGTATCTCTGTAACCTCCTCCAACCCCTACACCCCTCCCTATCTCTGTAACCTCCACCAAACCCTACACCTGTCCCAATATCTGTAAACTCCTCCAGCCCTTACACCCCTCCCTATCTCTGTAACCTCCTTCCAGCCCCTACAACCCTCCCTATCTCTGTAACCTCCTTCCAGACCCTACACCCCTCCCTATCTCTGTAACCTCCTCCAGCCCCTACACACCTACCTATCACTGAAACCTCCTCCAGCCCCTACAACACTCCCTATCTCTGTAACCACCTCCAGCCCCTACAACCCTCCCTATCTCTGTAAACTCCTCCAGCCCCTACAAGCTTTCCAATCTCTGTAACCTCCTCCAGCACGTACACCCTCCCTATCTCTGTAATCTCCTCCAGTCCCTACAACCCTCCCTATCTCTATAAACTCCTCCAGTCCCTACACCCCTCCCTATCTCTGTAACCTTTTCCAGTTCCCTACAACACTCCCTATCTCGGTAACCTTCTCCAGCCCTTACACCCCTCCCTATCTCTGTAAACACCAACAGCCCCTACACTCCTCCCTATCTCTGTAACCTCCTCTAGCCCCTACAACCCTCCCTATCTCTATAACCACTTCCAGCACGTACAAACCTCCCTATCTCTGTAACCTCCTCCAGCCCCTACAAACCTCCCTATCTCTGTAACCTCCTCCAGCCCCTACAAACCTCCCTATCTCTGTAACCTCCTCCAGCCCCTACACCCCTCCCTATCACTGTAACGTCCTCCAGCCCCTACACCCCTCCCTAATTCTGTAACCTCCTCCAGCCCCTACACACCTCCCTATTTCTGTAACCTCCTCCAGTCCGTACACCCTCCCTAACTCTGTAACCTCCTCCAGCCCCTACACACCTCCCGATATCTGTAACCTCCTACAGCCCCTACTCCCCTCCCTGTCTCCGTAACCTCCTCCAGTCCTTACACACCTCCATATCTGTGTAACCACCTCCAGCCGCTACAACCATCCCTATCCCTGTAACATCCTCCAGACACTACACACCTCCCTATCTCTGTAACCTCCTCCTTCCACTACACACCTCCCTATCAATGTAACCTCCTCCAGCCCCTACACCCCACCCTATCTCTGTAACCTCCTCCATCTCCTACACCACTCCCTATCTCTATAAACTACCCCAGCCCCTATAAACCTCCCTATCTATGTAACCTCCTCCAGCCCCTACAACCTTCCATATCTCTTTAACCTCCTATAGCCCCTACACCCCTCCCTATCTCTGTAACCTCCTCCATCCTCTACACCACTCCCTAACTCTGTAAACTCCTCCAGCCCCTACAAACCTCCCTATCTCTGTAACCTCCTCCAGCCCCTACAACATTCTCTATCTCTGCAACCTCCTATAGCCCCTACACCCCTCCCTATATCTATAACCTCCTCCAGCCCCTACACACCTCCCTATCTCTGTAACCTCCACCAGATCCTGCACCCATCCCTATCTCTGTAACCTACTACAGCCCCCACACCCCTCCCTATCTCTGTAACCTCCTACAGCCCCTACAATCCTCCCTATCTCGGTAACCTACTCCAGCCCCTACAACCCTCCCTATCTGTGTAACCTCATCCAGCCCGTACAACCCTCCCTATCTCTGTAACCTCCTCCTCTCCCTACAAGCCTCCCATATCAGTAAACTCCTCCAGCCCCTACACCAATCCCTATCTCTGTTACCTCCTCCAGCCCCGACAAACCTCCCTATTTCTGTAACCTCCTCCAGCCCCTACACCCCTCCCTATTTCTGTAACCTCCTCCAGCCCCGACATCCCTCCCAATCTCTGTAAACTCTTCCAGCACTTACACCCCTCCCTATGCTTGTAACCTCCTCCAGCAACTACACACCACCCTATATCTGTAACCTCCTCCAGCCCCTACACCCTTCCCTATCTCTGTAACCTCCTCCAACCCCTACAACCCTCCCTATCTCTGTAACCTCCTCCAGCCCCTACACCCCTCCCTATCTCTGTAACGTCCTCCAGCCCCTACACCCCTCCCTATCTCTGTAACGTCCTCCATCCCCTACACACCTCCCTATCTTTTAACCTCCTCCAGCCTCTACACCCCTCCCTATCTCTGTTACCTCCTCCAGCCCCAACACCCCTCCCTATCTCTGTAACCTCCTCCAGCACGTACACCCTCCCTATCTCTGTAATCTCCTCCCGTCCCTAAAACCCTCCCTATCTCTGAAAACTCCTCCAGTCTCTACACCCCTCCATAACTCTGTAAGTTAGCCCCTACACCGCTCCCTATCTCTGAAACTTCCTCCAGCCCCTCCAACCCTCCCTATCTCTGTAAAGTCCTCCAGCCCCTACACCCCTCCCTATCTCTGTAACCTCCTCCAAAACCCTACACCACTCCCTATCACTGTAAACTCCTCCAGCCCCTACACACCTCCCTATCTCTGTAAACTCCTCCAGCCCCTACTACCCTCCCTATCTCTGTAACCTCCTAAAGCCCCTACACCTCTCCCTATATCTCTAACCTCCTCCATCACCTACACACCTCCCTATCTCTGTAACCTCCACCAGATCCTACACCCATCCCTATCTCTGTAACCTCCTATAGCCACTACACCCCTCCCTATTTCTGTAACCTCCTCCAGACACTACAACCCTCCCCATCTCTGTAACCTTCTCCAGCCCCTACAACACTCCCTATCTCTGTAACCTCATCCAGCCCGTACAACCCTCCCTATCTCTGTAACCTCCTCCAGCCGCTACAAACCTCCCTATCTCTGTAACCTCCTCCAGCCCCTACACACCTCCCTATATCAGTAACCTCCTCAAGCCCCTACACCCCTCCCTATCTCTGTAACTTCCTCCAGCCCCGACAAACCTCCCTATTTCTGTAACCTCCTCCAGCCCCTACAACCCTCCCTATCTCTGTAACCTTCTCCAGCCCCTACACCCTCCCTATCTCTGTCACCTCCTCCAGCCCCTACACCCCTCCCTATATCTGTAACCTCCTCCAGCCCCTACAACCCTCCCTATCTCTGTAACCTCCTCCAGCACCTTCACCCCTCCCTATATCATAACCTCCTCCAGCCCCTTCACCCCTCCCTATCTCTGTAACCTCCACCAGCCCCTTCACCCCTCCCTATATCTGTAACCTCCTCCAGCCCCTACACCCCTCCCTATCTCTGTAACCTCCTCCAGCCCCTTCACCCCTCCCTATCTCTGTAACCTCCTCCAGCCCCTACACCCCTCCTTATTTCTGTAACCTCCTCCAGCACCTTCACCCCTCCCTATCTCTGTAACCTCCTCCAGCCCCTACACCCCTCCCTATCTCTGTAACCTCCTCCAGCCCCTACAACCCTCCCTATCTCTGTAACCTCCTCCAGCACCTTCACCCCTCCCTATATCATAACCTCCTCCAGCCCCTTCACCCCTCCCTATCTCTGTAACCTCCACCAGCCCCTTCACCCCTCCCTATCTCTGTAACCTCCACCAGCCCCTTCACCCCTCCCTATATCTGTAACCTCCTCCAGCCCCTAAACCCCTCCCTATTTCTGTAACGTCCTGAATTTCCTACAACCCTCCTTATCTCTGTAACCTCCTCCAGCCCCTACAACCCTCCCTATCTCTGTAAACTCCTCCAGCCCCTACACCCCTCCCTATCTCTGTAACCTCCTCCAGCCCCTTCACCCCTCCCTATCTCTGTAACCTCCTCCAGCACGTACACCCCTCCCTATCTCCGTAACCTCCTCCAGTCCCTACAAACCTCCCTATCTCTGTAACCTCCTCCAGCCCCTACAACCATCCCTATCCCTGTAACCTCCACTTGCCCCTAAACACCTCCCGATCTCTGTAACCGCCTACAGCCCCTACACCCCTCCCTATCTCTGTAACCTCCTCCAGCCCCTACACCCCTCCCTATCTCTGTAGGCTCCTCCAGCCCCGACAAACCTCCCTACTTCTGTAACCTCCTCCAGCCCCTACACCCCTCCCTATATCTGTAACCTCCTCCAGACCCTACTCCCCTCCCTATATCTGTAACCGCCTCCAGCTCCTACACCCCTCCCGATTTCTGTAAACTACTCCAGTCTCTACAAACCTCCCTATCTCTGTAACTTCGTCCAGCCCCTAACCCCTCCCTATCTCTGTAACCTCCTCCAACCACTACAACCATCCCTATCTCTGTAAACTCCTCCAGCCCCTACACACCTCCCTATCTCTGTAACCACCTCCAGCCCCTTCACCCCTCCCTAAATCTCTAACCTCCTCCAGCCCCTACACCCCTCCCTATCTCTGCAACCTCCTCCAGCCCCTACACCCCTCCCTATTTCTGTAACCTCCTCCAGCCCCTACACCCCTCCCTTTCTCTGTAACCTCCTCCAGCCCCTTCACCCCTCCCTATCTCTGTAACCTCCTCCAGGCCCTTGACCCCTCCCTATCTCTGTAACCTCCTCCAGCCCCTACACACCTCCCTATTTCTGTAACGTCCTGAAGTTCCTACAACCCTCCCTATCTCTGTAACCTCCTCCAGATCCTACACCCTCCCTATCTCTGTAACCTCCTCCAGCCCGTACACCCCTCCCTATCTCCGTAACCTCCTCCAGTCCCTACAAACCTCCCTATCTCTGTAACCTCCTCCAGCCCCTACAACCATCCCTATCCCTGTAACCTCCTCTAGCCCCTACACACCTCCCGATCTCTGTAACCTCCTCCAGCCCCGACACCCCTCCCTATCTCTGTAACCTCCTCCAGCCCCTACACCCCTCCCTATCTCTGTAAAATCCTCCAACCCCTATACCCCTACCTATATCTGTAACCTCCTCCAGCCCCTACACCCCTCCCTATCTCTGTAGTCTCCTCCAGCCCCAACAAACCTCCCTACTTCTGTAACCTCCTCCAGCCCCTACACCCCTCCCGATCTCTGTAAACTACCCCAGTCTCTACAAACCTCCCTATCTCTGTAAACTCCTCCCGCCCCTACACCACACCCTATCTCCGTAACCTCCTCCAACCACTACAACCCTCCCTATCTCTGTAAACTCCTCCCGCCCCTACACCATACCCTATCTCTGTAACCTCCTCCAGCCCCTACACCCCTCCCTATCTCTGTAACGTCCTCCAGCCCCTACAACCCTCCCCATCTCTGTAACCTCCTCCAGCCCCTACAACCCTACCTATCTCTGTAAACTCCACCAGCCCCTACACTCCTCCCTATCTCTGTAACCTCCTCCAGCCCCTACAACAATCCCTATCTCTGTAAACTCCACCACCCCTACACTCCTCCCTATCTATGTAACCACCACCAGCCCCTACACCCCTCACTATCCCTGTAACCACCTCCAGCCACTACACCCCTCCCTATCTTTGTACCCTCCTCCAGCCCCTACATCCCTCCCTATATTTGTACCCTCCTCCAGCCCCTACAGCCCTCCCTATCTTCGTAACCTCCTCCAGCCCCTACACCCCTCCCTATCCCTGTAACCTCCTCCAGCACCTACACCCCTCCCTATATCTGTCACCTCCTCCAGCCCATACACCCCTCCCTATTTCTATAACCTCCTCCAGTCCCTACACCCCTCCCTATATCTGTAACGTCCTCCACTCACTACACATCTCCCTATCTCTGTAAACTCCTCCAGATCCTACACCCCTCCCTATCTCTGTAACCTCCTCCAGCCCCTAAACCCCTCCCTATATATGTAACCTCCTCCAGCCCCTACACCCCTCCCTATATCTGTAACCTCCTCCAGCCCCTAAACCCCTCCCTATATATGTAACCTCCTCCAGCCCCTACACCCCTCCCTATATCTGTAACCTCCTCCAGTCCCTACACCCATCCCTATCTCTGTAACATCCTCCAGCCCCTACACCCCTCCCTATCCCTGTAACCTCCTCCAACCCCTACACCCCTCCCTGTCTCTGTAACCTCCTACAGCCCCTACACCCCTCCCTATCTCTGTAACCTCCTCCAGCCCCGACAAACCTCCCTATCTCTGTAACCTCCTCCAGCCCCGACAAACCTCCCTATCTCTGTAACCTCCTCCAGCCCCAAGACCTTCCCAATCACTGTAACCTCCTCCAGCCCCAACACCCCTCCCTATATCAGTAACCTCCTCCAGCCCCAACACCCCTCCCTATCTCTGTAACCTCCTCCAGCCCCTACAACCCTCCCTATCTCTGTAAACTCCTCCAGCCCCTACACCCCTCCCTATTTCTATAACCTCCTACAGTCCCTACACCCCTCCCTATATCTGTAACGTCCTCCACTCACTACACATCTCCCTATCTCTGTAAACTCCTCCAGATCCTACACCCCTCCCTATCTCTGTAACCTCCTCCAGCCCCTAAACCCCTCCCTATATATGTAACCTCGTCCAGCCCCTACACCCCTCCCTATATCTGTAACCTCCTCCAGCCCCTAAACCCCTCCCTATATATGTAACCTCCTCCAGCCCTTACACCCCCTCCCTATCTCTGTAACCTCCTCCAGCCCCTACAACCCTCCCTATCTCTGTAAACTCCTCCAGCCCCTACACCCCTCCCTATCGCTGTAACCACCTCCAGCCCCTTCACCCCTCCCTAAATCTCTAACCTCCTCCAGCCCCTACACCCCTCCCTATCTCTGCAACCTCCTCCAGCCCCTACACCCCTCCCTATTTCTGTAACCTCCTCCAGCCCCTACACCCCTCCCTTTCTCTGTAACCTCCTCCAGCCCCTTCACCCCTCCCTATCTCTGTAACCTCCTCCAGCCTCTTGACCCCTCCCTATCTCTGTAACCTCCTCCAGCCCCTACACACCTCCCTATTTCTGTAACGTCCTGAAGTTCCTACAACCCTCCCTATCTCTGTAACCTCCTCCAGATCCTACACCCTCCCTATCTCTGTAAACTCCTCCAGCCCGTACACCCCTCCCTATCTCTGTAACCTACTCCAGTCCCTACAAACCTCCCTATCTCTGTAACCTCCTCCAGCCCCTACAACCATCCCTATCCCTGTAACCTCCTCTAGCCCCTACACACCTCCCGATCTCTGTAACCTCCTCGAGCCCCGACACCCCTCCCTATCTCTGTAACCTCCTCCAGCCCCTACACCCCTCCCTATCTCTGTAAAATCCTCCAACCCCTATACCCCTACCTATATCTGTAACCTCCGCCAGCCCCTACACCCCTCCCTATCTCTGTAGTCTCCTCCAGCCCCAACAAACCTCCCTACTTCTGTAACCTCCTCCAGCCCCTACACCCCTCCCGATCTCTGTAAACTACCCCAGTCTCTACAAACCTCCCTAACTCTGTAAACTCCTCCCGCCCCTACACCACACCCTATCTCCGTAACCTCCTCCAACCACTACAACCCTCCCTATCTCTGTAAACTCCTCCCACCCCTACACCATACCCTATCTCTGTAACCTCCTCCAGCCCCTACACCCCTCCCTATCTCTGTAACGTCCTCCAGCCCCTACAACCCTCCCCATCTCTGTAACCTCCTCCAGCCCCTACAACCCTACCTATCTCTGTAAACTCCACCAGCCCCTACACTCCACCCTATCTCTGTAACCTCCTCCAGCCCCTACAACAATCCCTATCTCTGTAAACTCCACCACCCCTACACTCCTCCCTATCTATGTAACCACCACCAGCCCCTACACCCCTCCCTATCTCTGTAACCTCCTCCAGCCCCTACAACCCTCCCTATCTCTGTAAAATCCTCCAACCCCTCTACCCCTAACTATATCTGTAACCTCCTCCAGCCCCTACACCCCTCCCTATATCTTTAACCTCCTCCAGCCCCTACACCCCTCCCGATCTCTGTAAACTACCCCAGTCTCTACAAACCTCCCTATCTCTGTAACTTCCTCCAGCCCCTAACCCCTCCCTATCTCTGTAACCTCCTCCAACCACTACAACCCTCCCTATCTCTGTAAACTCCTCCCGCCCCTACACCACTCCCTATCTCTGTAACCTCCTCCAGCCCCTACAACCCTCCCCATCTCTGTAACATCCTCCAGCCCCTACAACCCTCCCTATCTGTATAAACTCTACCAGCCCCTACACTCCTCCCTATCTCTGTAACCTCCTCCAGCCCCTACAACAATCCCTATCTCTGTAACCACCTCCAGCCACTACACCCCTCCCTATCTTTGTACCCTCCTCCAGCCCCTACAACCCTCCCTATATTTGTATCCTCCTCCAGCCCCTACACCCCTCCCTATCTTCGTAACCTCCTCCAGCCCCTCCACACCTCCCTATCCCTGTTACCTCCTCCAGCACCTACACCCCTCCCTATATCTGTCACCTCCTCCAGCCCATAAACCCCTCCCCATTTCTATAACCTCTTCCAGTCCCTACACCCCTCCCTATCTCTGTAACCTCCTCCCGCCCCTACACCACTCCCTATCTCTGTAACCTCCTCCAGCCCGTACACCTCTCCCTATATCTGTCACCTCCTCCAGCCCATACACACCTCCCTATCTCTGTAAACTCCTCCAGATCCTACACCCCTCCCTATCTCTGTAACCTCCTCCCGCCCCTTCTCCACTCCCTATCTCTGTAACCTCCTCCAGCCCGTACACCCCTCCCTATATCTGTAAACTCCTACAGCCCCTACTCCCCTCCCTATCTCCGTAACCTCCTCCAGTCCCTATTCACCTCCATATCTGTGTAACCACCTCCAGCTCCTACAAACATCCCTATTCCTGTAACCTCCTCCAGCCACTACACACCTCCCTATCTCTGTAACCTCCTCCAGCCCCTACTCCCCTCCCTATCTCTGTAACTTCCTCCAGCCCCTACACACCTCGCTAACTCTTTAGCTCCTCCAGCCCCTACACCCCTCCCTATCTTTGTAACCTCGTCCAGCCCCTACACCCCTCACTATATCTGTAACCTCCTCCAGCCACTACACACCTCCCTATCTCTGTAACCTCCTCCAGCCCCGACAACCCTCCCTATCTCTATAACCAACTCCAGTCCCTACAACCCTCCCTATCTCTGTAAACTCCTCCAGTCCCTACAACCCTCCCTATCTCTGTACCTCCTCCAACACCTACACCACTCCCTATCTCTGTAACTTCCTCCAGCCCCTTCACCCATCCCTATCTCTGTAACATTCTCCAGCCCCTACACCCCTCCCTATCTCTGTAACCTCCTCCAGCCCCTACACACCTCGCTATCTCTGTAACCTCCTCCAGCCCCTACTCCCCTCCCTATCTCTGTAACATCCTCCAGATCCTACACACCTCCCTATCTCTGTAACATCCTCCAGATCCTACACCCCTCCCTATCTCTGTAACCTCCTCCAGCCCCTACACACCTCCCTATCTCTGTAACATCCTCCAGATCCTACACCCCTCCCTATCTCTGTAACCTCCTCCAGCCCCTACTCCCCTCCCTATCACGGTAACCTCCTCCAGACCCTACAACCCTCCCTATCTCTGTAACCAACTCCAGTCCCGACAACACTCCCTATCTCTGTAAACTCCTCCAGTCTCTACAGACCTCCCTATCTCTGTAACCTCCTCCAACCCCTACACCCCTCCCTATCTCTGTAACATCCTCCAGCCCCTACACCCCTCCCTATCTCTGTAACCTCCTCCAGCCCCTACACCCCTCCCTATCTCTGTAACCTCCTCCAGCCCCTACACCCCTCCCTATCTCTGTAACCTCCTCCAGCCCCTACACCCCTCCCTATCTCTGTAACCTCCTCCAGCCCTTACAAACCTCCATATCTCTTTAACCTCCTACAGCCCCTACAACCCTCCCTATCTCTGTAACCTCCTCCAGCCCCTTCACCCCTTCCTATATCTGTAACCTCCTCCAGCCCCTACACCCCTTCCTATATCTGTAACCTCCTCCAGCCCCTACACCCCTCCCTATCTCTGTAACCTCCTCCAGCCCCTGCACCCCTCCCTATCTCTGTAACCTCCTCCAGCCCCTACAATCCGCGCTATCTCTGTAACCTCCTCCAGCCCCAACACCCCTCCCTATCTCTGTAACATCCTCCAGCCCCTACACCCCTCCCTCTCTCTGTAACCTCCTCCAGCCCCTTCATCCCTCCCTATCTCTGTAACCTCCTCCAGCCCCTACACCCCTACCTATCTCTGTAACCTCCTCCAGCCCCTCCACCCCTCCCTTTCTCTGTAACCTCCTCCAGGCCCTACACCACTCCCTGTATCTGTAACCTCCTCCAGCCCCGACACCCCTCTCTATTTCTGTAACCTCCTCCAGTCCCTACACCCCTCCCTATCTCTGTAACCTCCTCCAGCCCCTACACCCCTCCCTATCTCTGTAACCTCCTCCAGCCCCTACACCCCTCCCTATATCTGTAACCTCCTCCAGCCCCTACACACCTCCCTATCTCTGTAACCTCCTCCAGCCCCTACACCCCTCCCTATATCTGTAACCTCCTCCAGCCCCTACACACCTCCCTATCTCTGTAACCTCCTCCAGCCCCTACACCCCTCCCTATATCTGTAACCTCCTCCAGCCCCTACTCACCTGCCTATCACTGTAACCTCCTCCAGCTCGTACACCCCTCCCAATATCTGTAACCTCCTCCAGCCCCAACTCCACTCCCTATCTCCGTAACCTCCTCCAGCCCCTAAACCCCTTCCTGTCTCTGTAACTTCCTCCAGCCCCTACAAACCTCCCTATCTCTGTAACCTCCTCCAGCCCCTACACCCCTCCCTATCTCTGTAAACTTCTCCAACCCCTACAACCCTCCCTATCTCTGTAAAAACCTCCAGCCCCTACACCCCTCCCTATCTCTGTAACCTCCTCCAGCCCCTACACCCCTCCCTATCTCTGTAACCTCCTCCAGCCCCTACAACCCTCCCTATCGCTGTAACCTCCTCCAGCCCCTACACATCTCCCTATCTTTGTAAACTCCTCCAGCCCCTACACACCTCCCTATCTCTGTAACCTCCTCCAGCCCATACACCCCTCCCTATCTCTGTAACCTCCTCCAGCCCCTACAACCCTCCCTATCGCTGTAACCTCCTCCATCCCCTACACATCTCCCTATCTTTGTAAACTCCTCCAGCCCCTACACTCCTCCCTATCTCTGTAACCTCCTCCAGCCCCTACACCCCTCCCTATCTTTGTAAACTCCTCCAGCCCCTACGCTCCTCCCTATCTCTGTAACCTCCTCCAGCTCCTACACCCCTCCCTATCTCTGTAAACTCCTCCAGCCCCTACACCCCTCCCTATCTCTGTAACCTCCTCCAGCCCTTACACCTCTCCCTATCTCTGTACCCTCCTACAGCCCCTACAAACCTCCCAATCTCTGTAACCTCCTCCAGCCCCTACACCCCTCCCTAACTCTGTAACCTCCTCCAGCCCCTACACTCCTCACTATCTTTGTAACCTCCTCCAGCACCTACAACCCTCCCTATCTCTTTAACCTCCTCCAGCTCCACACACTCCCTATCTCTGTAACCTCCTCCAGCTCCTACAACCCTCCCTATCTCTGTAACATCCTCCAGCCCCTACCACCCTCCCTATCTCTGTAACCTCCTCCAGCTCCTACAACCCTCCCTATCTCTGTAACCTCCTGCAGCCCCTACAACCCTCCCTATATTTGTAACCTCCTCCATTCCCTACACTCCTCCCTATCTCTGTAACTTTTTCCAGCCTCTATAACCTTCTCCAGCCTTCTCACCCTCCGACAGTGCGGCGCTCCCTCAGTTCTGACCCTCCTACAGTGCGGCGCTCCCTCAGTTCTGACCCTCTTACAGTGCAGCACTCGCTCAGTACTGACCCTCCGACAATGCGGCACTCCCTCAGCACTGACCCTCCGACAGTGCGACACTCCCTCAGTACTGACCCTCCGACAGTGCGGCACTCCCTCAGTTCTGACCCTCCTACAGTGCAGCACTCGCTCAGTACTGACCCTCCGACAATGCGGCACTCCCTCAGCACTGACCCTCCGACAGTGCGACACTCCCTCAGAACTGACCCTCCGACAGTGCGGCACTCCCTCAGTACTGACCCTCCGACAGTGCGGCACTCCCTCAGTACTGACCCTCCGACAGTGCGGCACTCCCTCAGTACTGACCCTCCGACAGTGCGGCACTCCCTCAGTACTGACCCACCTACAGTGCGGCACTCCCTCAGTACTGACCCACCTACAGTGCGGCACTCCCTCAGTACTGACCCACCTACAGTGCGGCACTCCCTCAGTACTGACCCTCCGACAGTGCGGCGCTCCCTCACTACTGACCCTCTGACTGTGCGGCACTCCCTCAGTACTGACCCTCAGACTGTGCAGTGTTGAGTCTCATCTGGGTCATGATTTCAGATGAAGAAAGGAGATCGAGGGAGAGATAGAGATATTGTGGAGAAGACACGAGAGTCTGTGAGGGGAGGGAGTGATATTGATGGGGAAAGGAAGCAGGAGAAAGAGGGAAGGAAATATTGAGTGGAGAGAGACAGCGTGAGGGGGAGAGATAAAGACAGTTAGCAAATGGGACAGTGATGGAGAGAGGGATAGTGAAGTGGAGAGAGAAAGAGAGATTGTAAGAGGGAGGTAGATAGAGGGAGAGATAATGAGGAGGATATGGAACAAGATAAACAGAGGGATAGAGAAAGAGGGAGAGAGAGAGAGGGATAGTGAGGAAGAGAGAGAGTGAGGGATAGTGAGGGTGAGAGAGAATGAGGGATAGTGAGTTAGAGCTAATGAGAGGTAGGAAGTGAGGAATAGTGCAGGGGGAGAGAGTGAGAGATAGTGAGGGGCAGAGAGAGAGTGCGGGATAGTGAGGGGGAGAGATAGAGAGAGTGAGAGATAATGAGAGGTAGAGAGTGAGATATAGTGCAGGGGGAGAGAAAGAGTGAGGGATAGTGAGGAGGAGAGAGAGAGACTGAGAGATAGTGAGGGGTAGAGAGAGAGACTGAGAGATAGTGAGGGGGAGAGAGAGAGAGATAGTGATGGATAGTGAGGGGGAGAGAGAGAGTGATGGATAGTGAGGCAGAGAGTGAGGGATAGTGAGATGGAGAGAGAGAGTGAGAGATAGTGAGGGAGAGAGAGAGAGTGAGGGATAGTGAGGGAGAGAGAGAGAGTGAGGGATAGTGAGGGAGAGAGAGAGAGTGAGGGATAGTGAGGGATAGTGAGGGAGTGAGTGAGGGATAGTGAGGGATAGTGAGGGAGAGAGAGAGAGTGAGGGATAGTGAGGGAGAGAGAGTGAGGGATAGTGAGGGAGAGAAAGAGGGAGGGTAGTGAAGGACAGAGAAAGTGAGGGGTAGTTAGGGACAGAGAGAGTTAGGGATAGTGAGGGAGAGAGAGAGAGAGGGATAGTGAGGGAGAGAGAGAGAGAGGGATATTGAGGGAGAGAGAGAGTGAGGGATAGTGAGGGAGAGAGAGAGAGTGAGGGATAGTGAGGGAGAGAGAGAGAGTGAGGGATAGTGAGGGATAGTGAGGGAGTGAGTGAGGGATAGTGAGGGATAGTGAGGGAGAGAGAGTGAGGGATAGTGAGGGAGAGAAAGAGGGAGTGTAGTGAAGGACAGAGAAAGTGAGGGGTAGTTAGGGACAGAGAGAGTTAGGGATAGTGAGGGAGAGAGAGAGAGGGATAGTGAGGGAGAGAGAGAGTGAGGGATAGTGAGGGAGAGAGAGTGAGGGATAGTGAGGGAGAGAAAGAGGGAGGGTAGTGAGGGACAGAGAAAGTGAGGGGTAGTTAGGGACAGAGAGAGTGAGGGATAGTGAGGGACAGAGATAGCGAGTGAGGGATAGTGAGGGGGAGAGATAGCGAGTGAGGGATACTGAGGGGGAGAGAGAGAGAGAGAGTGAGGGTTAATGATGGGGAGAGAGAGAGAGTGAGGGATAGTGAGGGGGAGAGCGATAGAGTGAGGGATAGTGAGATGGAGAGAGAGTGAGAGATAGTGAGGGAGGGAGAGAGAGAGAGAGAGTGAGGGAGAGAGAGAGTGAGGGTTAATGAGGGGGAGAGAGAGAGAGGGATAGTGAGGGAGAGAGAGAGAGAGGGATAGTGAGGGAGAGAGAGAGAGTGAGGGATAGTGAGGGAGAGAGAGAGAGTGAGGGATAGTGAGGGATAGCGAGGGAGAGAGTGAGGGATAGTGAGGGATAGTGAGGGGGAGAGAGAGTGTGAGGGATAGTGAGGGGAGAGAGAGTGTGAGGGATAGTGAGGGAGAGAGACAGAGGGATAGTGAAGAGGAGAGAGAGAGTGAGGGATAGTGAGGGGGAGAGAGAGAGAGTGAGGCATAGCGAGGGGGAGAGAGCGAGTGAGAGATAGTGAGGGGGAGAGAGAGTGAGTGAGGGATAGAGAGGGGGAGAGAGCACGTGCGGGATAGTGAGGGGGAGAGATAGCGAGTGAGGGATATTGAGGGGGAGAGAGAGAGTGAGGGATAGTGAGGGGGAGAGAGAGAGAGTGAGGGATAGTGAGGGAGAGAGAGCGAGTGAGGGATAGTGAGGGAGAGAGAGTGGGGGAGAGCGTGAGGGATAGTAACAGGGAGAGAGAGAGTGAGGGATAGTGAGGGGGAGAGAGAGAGAGTGAAGGATAGTGAAGGAGAGAGTGAGTGAGGTATAGTGAGGGAGAGAGAGAGACAGTGAGGGATAGCAAGGGGGAGAGAGAGTGAGTGAGGGATAGCGAGGGGAGATAGAGAGTGAGGGATAGTGAGGGGGAGAGAGTGAGTGAGGGATAGTTAGGGGAGAGGGAGAGGGTGGGATAGTGAGGGATAGTGAGGGGAGAGAGAGTGTGAGTGATAGTGAGGGAGAGAGACAGAGGGATAGTGAGCAGGAGAGAGAGAGTGAGGGATAGCGAGGGGGAGAGCTAGCAAGTGAGGGATAGTGAGGTGGAGAGATAGTGAGTGAGGGATAGTTAGGGGAGAGAGAGAGTGAAGAATAGTGAAGGAGAGAGTGAGTGAAGGAGAGAGTGAGTGAGAGAGAGAGAGAGAGAGAGAGAGAGTGAGGGATAGTGAGGGGCAGAGAGAGAGTGAAGGATAGTGAGGAGGAGAGAGAGCGAGTGAGGGATAGTGAGGGGGAGAGAGATTGAGTGAGGGATAGTGAGGGGGGAGAGAGCGAGTGAGGGATAGTGAGGGAGCGAGAGAGAGAGGGAGAGATGAGGGGGAGAGAGAGAGGGAGAGATGAGGGGGAGAGAGAGAGGGAGAGATGAGGGGGAGAGAGAGAGGGAGAGATGAGGGGGAGAGAGAGAGGGAGAGAGGGGAGAGAGAGAGTGAGGGATAGTGAGGGGGAGAGTGAGGGATAGTGAGGGAGAGAGAAAATGAGGGATAGAGAGGGAGAGAGAGAGAGAGAGAGAGAGAGAGAGAGATAGTGAGGGAGGGAGAGTGAGGGATAGTGAGGGAGAGAGAGCGAGTGAGGGATAGTGAGGGGGAGAGAGGGCGAGTGAGGGATAGTGAGGGGGGAGAGAGAGGGCGAGTGAGGGATAGTGAGGGGGAGAGAGGGCGAGTGAGGGATAGTGAGGGGGAGAGAGAGAGTGAGGGTTAGTGAGGGGGAGAGTGAGGGATAGTGAGGGAGAGAGAAAGTGAGGGATAGAGAGGGAGAGAGAGAGAGTGAGGGATAGTGAGGGAGAGAGAGCGAGTGAGGGATAGTGAGGGGGAGAGAGGGCGAGTGAGGGATAGTGAGGGGGAGAGAGAGAGTGAGGGTTAGTAAGGGGGAGAGTGAGGGATAGTGAGGGAGAGAGAAAGTGAGGGATAGAGAGGGAGAGAGAGAGTGAGGGATAGTGAGGGAGGGAGAGTGAGGGATAGTGAGGGAGAGAGAGCGAGTGAGGGATAGTGAGGGAGAGAGAGCGAGTGAGGGATAGTGAGGGGGAGAGAGGGCGAGTGAGGGATAGTGAGGGGGAGAGAGAGAGTGAGGGTTAGTGAGGGGGAGAGTGAGGGATAGTGAGGGAGAGAGAATGTGAGGGATAGAGAGGGAGAGAGAGAGAGTGAGGGATAGTGAGGGAGGGAGAGTGAGGGATAGTGAGGGAGAGAAAGAGGGAGGGTAGTGAGGGACAGAGAAAGTGAGGGGTAGTTAGGGACAGAGAGAGTTAGGGATAGCGAGGGACAGAGATAGCGAGTGAGGGATAGTGAGGGGGAGAGATAGCGAGTGAGGGATACTGAGGGGGAGAGAGAGAGAGAGAGTGAGGGTTAATGATGGGGAGAGAGAGAGAGTGAGGGATAGTGAGGGGGAGAGCGATAGAGTGAGGGATAGTGAGATGGAGAGAGAGTGAGAGATAGTGAGGGAGGGAGAGAGAGAGAGTGAGGGAGAAGAGAGAGTGAGGGATAGTGAGGGAGAGAGAGTGAGGGTTAATGAGGGGGAGAGCGAGAGAGTGGGGGATAGTGAGGGGGGACAGAGCGAGTGAGGGATAGTGAGGGGGAGAGAGTGAGTGAGGGATAGTTAAGGAGAGAGTGAGTGAGGGATAGTGAGGGGGAGAGAGAGAGTGAGGGATAGTGAGGGGAGAGAGAGTGTGAGGGATAGTGAGGGAGAGAGACAGAGGGATAGTGAAGAGGAGAGAGAGAGTGAGGGATAGTGAGGGGGAGAGAGAGAGAGTGAGGGATAGCGAGGGGGAGAGAGAGAGTGAGAGATAGTGAGGGAGAGAGAGAGAGTGAGGGATAGTGAGGGAGAGAGAGAGAGTGAGGGATAGTGAGGGAGAGAGAGAGAGTGAGGGATAGTGAGGGAGCGAGAGAGTGAGGGATAGTGAGGGGGAGAGAGCGAGTGAGGGATAGTGAGGGCGAGAGAGAGTGAGTGAGGGATAGAGAGGGGGAGAGAGCGCGTGCGGGATAGTGAGGGGGAGAGATAGCGAGTGAGGGATATTGAGGGGGAGAGAGAGAGTGAGGGATAGTGAGGGGGAGAGAGAGTGAGGGATAGTGAGGGGGAGAGAGTGGGGGAGAGCGTGAGGGATAATAACAGGGAGAGAGAGAGTGAGGGATAGTGAGGGGGAGAGAGAGAGAGTGAAGGATAGTGAAGGAGAGAGTGAGTGAGGTATAGTGAGGGAAAGAGAGAGACAGTGAGGGATAGCAAGGGGGAGAGAGAGTGAGTGAGGGATAGCGAGGGGAGATAGAGAGTGAGGGATAGTGAGGGGGAGAGAGTGAGTGAGGGATAGTTAGGGGGAGAGAGTGAGTGAGGGATAGTTAGGGGAGAGGGAGAGGGAGGGATAGTGAGGGATAGTGAGGGGAGAGAGAGTGTGAGGGATAGTGAGGGAGAGAGACAGAGGGATAGTGAGCAGGAGAGAGAGAGTGAGGGATAGCGAGGGGGAGAGCTAGCAAGTGAGGGATAGTGAGGTGGAGAGATAGTGAGTGAGGGATAGTTAGGGGAGAGAGAGAGTGAAGAATAGTGAAGGAGAGAGTGAGTGAAGGAGAGAGTGAGTGAGAGAGAGAGAGAGTGAGGGATAGTGAGGGGCAGAGAGAGAGTGAAGGATAGTGAGGAGGAGAGAGAGCGAGTGAGGGATAGTGAGGGGGAGAGAGATTGAGTGAGGGATAGTGAGGGGGAGAGAGCGAGTGAGGGATAGTGAGGGAGAGAGAGAGAGTGAGGGATAGTGAGGGAGAGAGAGAGAGTGAGGGATAGTGAGGGAGCGAGAGAGTGAGGGATAGTGAGGGGGAGAGAGCGAGTGAGGGATAGTGAGGGCGAGAGAGAGTGAGTGAGGGATAGAGAGGGGGAGAGAGCGCGTGCGGGATAGTGAGGGGGAGAGATAGCGAGTGAGGGATATTGAGGGGGAGAGAGCGAGTGAGGGATAGTGAGGGGGAGAGAGAGAAAGTGAGGGATAGTGAGGGGGAGAGAGTGGGGGAGAGAGTGAGGGATAGTAACAGGGAGAGAGAGAGTGAGGGATAGTGAGGGGGAGAGAGAGAGAGTGAAGGATAGTGAAGGAGAGAGTGAGTGAGGTATAGTGAGGGAGAGAGAGAGACAGTGAGGGATAGCAAGGGGGAGAGAGAGTGAGTGAGGGATAGTGAGGGGAGATAGAGAGTGAGGGATAGTGAGGGGGAGAGAGTGAGTGAGGGATAGTTAGGGGAGAGGGAGGGATAGTGAGGGGGAGACAGAGAGTGAGGGATAGCGAGGGATAGTGAGGGGAGAGAGAGTGTGAGGGATAGTGAGGGAGAGAGACAGAGGGATAGTGAGCAGGAGAGAGAGAGTGAGGGATAGCGAGGGGGAGAGCTAGCAAGTGAGGGATAGTGAGGTGGAGAGATAGTGAGTGAGGGATAGTTAGGGGAGAGAGAGAGTGAAGAATAGTGAAGGAGAGAGTGAGTGAAGGAGAGAGTGAGTGAGAGAGAGAGAGAGAGAGAGAGTGAGGGATAGTGAGGGGCAGAGAGAGAGTGAAGGATAGTGAGGAGGAGAGAGAGCGAGTGAGGGATAGTGAGGGGGAGAGAGATTGAGTGAGGGATAGTGAGGGGGGAGAGAGCGAGTGAGGGATAGTGAGGGAGCGAGAGAGTGAGGGATAGTGAGGGGGAGGGAGAGAGTGAGGGTTAATGAGGGGGAGAGAGAGAGAGAGGGGAGAGAGAGAGTGAGGGATAGTGAGGGGGAGAGTGAGGGATAGTGAGGGAGAGAGAAAATGAGGGATAGAGAGGGAGAGAGAGAGAGAGAGAGAGAGAGAGAGAGAGAGAGTGAGGGATAGTGAGGGAGGGAGAGTGAGGGATAGTGAGGGAGAGAGAGCGAGTGAGGGATAGTGAGGGAGAGAGAGCGAGTGAGGGATAGTGAGGGGGAGAGAGGGCGAGTGAGGGATAGTGAGGGGGAGAGAGAGAGTGAGGGTTAGTGAGGGGGAGAGTGAGGGATAGTGAGGGAGAGAGAAAATGAGGGATAGAGAGGGAGAGAGAGAGAGTGAGGGATAGTGAGGGAGAGCGAGTGAGGGATAGTGAGGGAGAGAAAGAGGGAGGGTAGTGAGGGACAGAGAAAGTGAGGGGTAGTTAGGGACAGAGAGAGTTAGGGATAGTGAGGGACAGAGATAGCGAGTGAGGGATAGTGAGGGGGAGAGATAGCGAGTGAGGGATAGTGAGGGGGAGAGAGAGAGAGAGTGAGGGTTAATGATGGGGAGAGAGAGAGAGTGAGGGATAGTGAGATGGAGAGAGAGTGAGAGATAGTGAGGGAGGGAGAGAGAGAGAGTGAGGGAGAAGAGAGAGTGAGGGATAGTGAGGGAGAGAGAGAGTGAGGGATAGTGAGGGAGAGAGAGTGAGGGTTAATGAGGGGGAGAGCGAGAGAGTGGGGGATAGTGAGGGGGGACAGAGCGAGTGAGGGATAGTGAGGGGGAGAGAGTGAGTGAGGGATAGTTAAGGAGAGAGCGAGTGAGGGATAGTTAAGGAGAGAGCGAGTGAGGGATAGTGAGGGGGAGAGAGAGAGTGAGGGATAGTGAGGGGAGAGAGAGTGTGAGGGATAGTGAGGGAGAGAGACAGAGGGATAGTGAAGAGGAGAGAGAGAGTGAGGGATAGTGAGGGGGAGAGAGAGAGAGTGAGGGATAGCGAGGGGGAGAGAGAGAGTGAGAGATAGTGAGGGAGAGAGAGAGAGTGAGGGATAGTGAGGGAGAGAGAGAGAGTGAGGGATAGTGAGGGAGAGAGAGAGAGTGAGGGATAGTGAGGGAGCGAGAGAGTGAGGGATAGTGAGGGGGAGAGAGCGAGTGAGGGATAGTGAGGGCGAGAGAGAGTGAGTGAGGGATAGAGAGGGGGAGAGAGCGCGTGCGGGATAGTGACGGGGAGAGATAGCGAGTGAGGGATATTGAGGGGGAGAGAGCGAGTGAGGGATAGTGAGGGGGAGAGAGAGAGAGTGAGGGATAGTGAGGGGGAGAGAGTGGGGGAGAGAGTGAGGGATAGTAACAGGGAGAGAGAGAGTGAGGGATAGTGAGGGGGAGAGAGAGAGAGTGAAGGATAGTGAAGGAGAGAGTGAGTGAGGTATAGTGAGGGAGAGAGAGAGACAGTGAGGGATAGCAAGGGGGAGAGAGAGTGAGTGAGGGATAGTGAGGGGAGATAGAGAGTGAGGGATAGTGAGGGGGAGAGAGTGAGTGAGGGATAGCGAGGGATAGTGAGGGGAGAGAGAGTGTGAGGGATAGTGAGGGAGAGAGACAGAGGGATAGTGAGCAGGAGAGAGAGAGTGAGGGATAGCGAGGGGGAGAGCTAGCAAGTGAGGGATAGTGAGGTGGAGAGATAGTGAGTGAGGGATAGTTAGGGGAGAGAGAGAGTGAAGAATAGTGAAGGAGAGAGTGAGTGAAGGAGAGAGTGAGTGAGAGAGAGAGAGAGAGAGAGAGAGTGAGGGATAGTGAGGGGCAGAGAGAGAGTGAAGGATAGTGAGGAGGAGAGAGAGCGAGTGAGGGATAGTGAGGGGGAGAGAGATTGAGTGAGGGATAGTGAGGGGGGAGAGAGCGAGTGAGGGATAGTGAGGGAGCGAGAGAGTGAGGGATAGTGAGGGGGAGAGAGAGAGTGAGGGTTAATGAGGGGGAGAGAGAGAGGGAGAGAGGGGAGAGAGAGAGTGAGGGATAGTGAGGGGGAGAGTGAGGGATAGTGAGGGAGAGAGAAAATGAGGGATAGAGAGGGAGAGAGAGAGAGAGAGAGAGAGAGAGAGAGGGATAGTGAGGGAGGGAGAGTGAGGGATAGTGAGGGAGAGAGAGCGAGTGAGGGATAGTGAGGGGGAGAGAGGGCGAGTGAGGGATAGTGAGGGGGAGAGAGGGCGAGTGAGGGATAGTGAGGGGGAGAGAGGGCGAGTGAGGGATAGTGAGGGGGAGAGAGAGAGTGAGGGTTAGTGAGGGGGAGAGTGAGGGATAGTGAGGGAGAGAGAAAGTGAGGGATAGAGAGGGAGAGAGAGAGTGAGGGATAGTGAGGGAGAGAGAGCGAGTGAGGGATAGTGAGGGGGAGAGAGGGCGAGTGAGGGATAGTGAGGGGGAGAGAGAGAGTGAGGGTTAGTAAGGGGGAGAGTGAGGGATAGTGAGGGAGAGAGAAAGTGAGGGATAGAGAGGGAGAGAGAGAGTGAGGGATAGTGAGGGAGGGAGAGTGAGGGATAGTGAGGGAGAGAGAGCGAGTGAGGGATAGTGAGGGAGAGAGAGCGAGTGAGGGATAGTGAGGGAGAGAGAGCGAGTGAGGGATAGTGAGGGGGAGAGAGGGCGAGTGAGGGATAGTGAGGGGGAGAGAGAGAGTGAGGGTTAGTGAGGGGGAGAGTGAGGGATAGTGAGGGAGAGAGAATGTGAGGGATAGAGAGGGAGAGAGAGAGAGTGAGGGATAGTGAGGGAGGGAGAGTGAGGGATAGTGAGGGAGAGAAAGAGGGAGGGTAGTGAGGGACAGAGAAAGTGAGGGGTAGTTAGGGACAGAGAGAGTTAGGGATAGCGAGGGACAGAGATAGCGAGTGAGGGATAGTGAGGGGGAGAGATAGCGAGTGAGGGATACTGAGGGGGAGAGAGAGAGAGAGAGTGAGGGTTAATGATGGGGAGAGAGAGAGAGTGAGGGATAGTAAGGGGGAGAGCGATAGAGTGAGGGATAGTGAGATGGAGAGAGAGTGAGAGATAGTGAGGGAGGGAGAGAGAGAGAGTGAGGGAGAAGAGAGAGTGAGGGATAGTGAGGGAGAGAGAGTGAGGGTTAATGAGGGGGAGAGCGAGAGAGTGGGGGATAGTGAGGGGGGACAGAGCGAGTGAGGGATAGTGAGGGGGAGAGAGTGAGTGAGGGATAGTTAAGGAGAGAGTGAGTGAGGGATAGTGAGGGGGAGAGAGAGAGTGAGGGATAGTGAGGGGAGAGAGAGTGTGAGGGATAGTGAGGGAGAGAGACAGAGGGATAGTGAAGAGGAGAGAGAGAGTGAGGGATAGTGAGGGGGAGAGAGAGAGAGTGAGGGATAGCGAGGGGGAGAGAGAGAGTGAGAGATAGTGAGGGAGAGAGAGAGAGTGAGGGATAGTGAGGGAGAGAGAGAGAGTGAGGGATAGTGAGGGAGAGAGAGAGAGAGTGAGGGATAGTGAGGGAGAGAGAGAGAGTGAGGGATAGTGAGGGAGCGAGAGAGTGAGGGATAGTGAGGGGGAGAGAGCGAGTGAGGGATAGTGAGGGCGAGAGAGAGTGAGTGAGGGATAGAGAGGGGGAGAGAGCGCGTGCGGGATAGTGAGGGGGAGAGATAGCGAGTGAGGGATATTGAGGGGGAGAGAGAGAGTGAGGGATAGTGAGGGGGAGAGAGAGTGAGGGATAGTGAGGGGGAGAGAGAGTGAGGGATAGTGAGGGGGAGAGAGTGGGGGAGAGCGTGAGGGATAATAACAGGGAGAGAGAGAGTGAGGGATAGTGAGGGGGAGAGAGAGAGAGTGAAGGATAGTGAAGGAGAGAGTGAGTGAGGTATAGTGAGGGAAAGAGAGAGACAGTGAGGGATAGCAAGGGGGAGAGAGAGTGAGTGAGGGATAGCGAGGGGAGATAGAGAGTGAGGGATAGTGAGGGGGAGAGAGTGAGTGAGGGATAGTTAGGGGAGAGGGAGAGGGAGGGATAGTGAGGGATAGTGAGGGAGAGAGAGTGTGAGGGATAGTGAGGGAGAGAGACAGAGGGATAGTGAGCAGGAGAGAGAGAGTGAGGGATAGCGAGGGGGAGAGCTAGCAAGTGAGGGATAGTGAGGTGGAGAGATAGTGAGTGAGGGATAGTTAGGGGAGAGAGAGAGTGAAGAATAGTGAAGGAGAGAGTGAGTGAAGGAGAGAGTGAGTGAGAGAGAGAGAGAGAGAGAGTGAGGGATAGTGAGGGGCAGAGAGAGAGTGAAGGATAGTGAGGAGGAGAGAGAGCGAGTGAGGGATAGTGAGGGGGAGAGAGATTGAGTGAGGGATAGTGAGGGGGAGAGAGCGAGTGAGGGATAGTGAGGGAGAGAGAGAGAGTGAGGGATAGTGAGGGAGAGAGAGAGAGTGAGGGATAGTGAGGGAGCGAGAGAGTGAGGGATAGTGAGGGGGAGAGAGCGAGTGAGGGATAGTGAGGGCGAGAGAGAGTGAGTGAGGGATAGAGAGGGGGAGAGAGCGCGTGCGGGATAGTGAGGGGGAGAGATAGCGAGTGAGGGATATTGAGGGGGAGAGAGCGAGTGAGGGATAGTGAGGGGGAGAGAGAGAGAGTGAGGGATAGTGAGGGGGAGAGAGTGGGGGAGAGAGTGAGGGATAGTAACAGGGAGAGAGAGAGTGAGGGATAGTGAGGGGGAGAGAGAGAGAGTGAAGGATAGTGAAGGAGAGAGTGAGTGAGGTATAGTGAGGGAGAGAGAGAGACAGTGAGGGATAGCAAGGGGGAGAGAGAGTGAGTGAGGGATAGTGAGGGGAGATAGAGAGTGAGGGATAGTGAGGGGGAGAGAGTGAGTGAGGGATAGTTAGGGGAGAGTGAGGGATAGTGAGGGGGAGACAGAGAGTGAGGGATAGCGAGGGATAGTGAGGGGAGAGAGAGTGTGAGGGATAGTGAGGGAGAGAGACAGAGGGATAGTGAGCAGGAGAGAGAGAGTGAGGGATAGCGAGGGGGAGAGCTAGCAAGTGAGGGATAGTGAGGTGGAGAGATAGTGAGTGAGGGATAGTTAGGGGAGAGAGAGAGTGAAGAATAGTGAAGGAGAGAGTGAGTGAGAGAGAGAGTGAGTGAGAGAGAGAGAGAGAGAGAGAGTGAGGGATAGTGAGGGGCAGAGAGAGAGTGAAGGATAGTGAGGAGGAGAGAGAGCGAGTGAGGGATAGTGAGGGGGAGAGAGATTGAGTGAGGGATAGTGAGGGGGGAGAGAGCGAGTGAGGGATAGTGAGGGAGAGAGAGAGTGAGGGATAGTGAGGGGAGGAGAGAGTGAGGGTTATGAGGGGGAGAGAGAGAGGGAGAGAGGGGAGAGAGAGAGTGAGGGATAGTGAGGGGGAGAGTGAGGGATAGTGAGGGAGAGAGAAATGAGGGATAGAGAGGGAGAGAGAGAGAGAGAGAGAGAGAGTGAGGGATAGTGAGGGAGGGAGAGTGAGGGATAGTGAGGAGAGAGAGAGCGAGTGAGGGATAGTGAGGGAGAGAGAGCGAGTGAGGGATAGTGAGGGGGAGAGAGGGCGAGTGAGGGATAGTGAGGGGGAGAGAGGGCGAGTGAGGGATAGAGAGGGAGAGAGAGAGAGTGAGGGATAGTGAGGGAGAGCGAGTGAGGGATAGTGAGGGAGAGAAAGAGGGAGGGTAGTGAGGGACAGAGAAAGTGAGGGGTAGTTAGGGACAGAGAGAGTTAGGGATAGTGAGGGACAGAGATAGCGAGTGAGGATAGTGAGGGGGAGAGATAGCGAGTGAGGGATACTGAGGGGGAGAGAGAGAGAGAGTGAGGGTTAATGATGGGGAGAGAGAGAGAGTGAGGGATAGTGAGGGGGAGAGCGATAGAGTGAGGGATAGTGAGATGGAGAGAGAGTGAGAGATAGTGAGGGAGGGAGAGAGAGAGAGTGAGGGAGAAGAGAGAGTGAGGGATAGTGAGGGAGAGAGAGAGTGAGGGATAGTGAGGGAGAGAGAGAGTGAGGGATAGTGAGGGAGAGAGAGAGTGAGGGATAGTGAGGGAGAGAGAGTGAGGGTTAATGAGGGGGAGAGCGAGAGAGTGGGGGATAGTGAGGGGGGACAGAGCGAGTGAGGGATAGTGAGGGGGAGAGAGTGAGTGAGGGATAGTTAAGGAGAGAGCGAGTGAGGGATAGTGAGGGGGAGAGAGAGAGTGAGGGATAGTGAGGGGAGAGAGAGTGTGAGGGATAGTGAGGGAGAGAGACAGAGGGATAGTGAAGAGGAGAGAGAGAGTGAGGGATAGTGAGGGGGAGAGAGAGAGAGTGAGTGATAGCGAGGGGGAGAGAGAGAGTGAGAGATAGTGAGGGATAGTGAGGGAGAGAGAGAGAGTGAGGGATAGTGAGGGAGCGAGAGAGTGAGGGATAGTGAGGGGGAGAGAGCGAGTGAGGGATAGTGAGGGCGAGAGAGAGTGAGTGAGGGATAGAGAGGGGGAGAGAGCGCGTGCGGGATAGTGAGGGGGAGAGATAGCGAGTGAGGGATATTGAGGGGGAGAGAGCGAGTGAGGGATAGTGAGGGGGAGAGAGAGAGAGAGTGAGGGATAGTGAGGGGGAGAGAGTGGGGGAGAGAGTGAGGGATAGTAACAGGGAGAGAGAGAGTGAGGGATAGTGAGGGGGAGAGAGAGAGAGTGAAGGATAGTGAAGGAGAGATTGAGTGAGGTATAGTGAGGGAGAGAGAGAGACAGTGAGGGATAGCAAGGGGGAGAGAGAGTGAGTGAGGGATAGTGAGGGGAGATAGAGAGTGAGGGATAGTGAGGGGGAGAGAGTGAGTGAGGGATAGTTAGGGGAGAGTGAGGGATAGTGAGGGGGAGACAGAGAGTGAGGGATAGCGAGGGATAGTGAGGGGAGAGAGAGTGTGAGGGATAGTGAGGGAGAGAGACAGAGGGATAGTGAGCAGGAGAGAGAGAGTGAGGGATAGCGAGGGGGAGAGCTAGCAAGTGAGGGATAGTGAGGTGGAGAGATAGTGAGTGAGGGATAGTTAGGGGAGAGAGAGAGTGAAGAATAGTGAAGGAGAGAGTGAGTGAAGGAGAGAGTGAGTGAGAGAGAGAGAGAGAGAGAGAGTGAGGGATAGTGAGGGGCAGAGAGAGAGTGAAGGATAGTGAGGAGGAGAGAGAGCGAGTGAGGGATAGTGAGGGGGAGAGAGATTGAGTGAGGGATAGTGAGGGGGAGAGAGCGAGTGAGGGATAGTGAGGGGGAGAGAGAGAGTGAGGGATAGTGAGGGAGAGAGAGAGTGAGGGATAGTGAGGGGGAGAGAGAGATTGAGGGATAGTGAGGGGGAGAGAGCGAGTGAGAGATAGTGAGGGGGAGAGAGAGAGTGAGGGATAGTGAGGGAGAGAGAGCGAGTGAGGGATAGTGAGGGAGAGAGAGCGAGTGAGGGATAGTGAGGGAGAGAGAGCGAGTGAGGGATAGTGAGGGGGAGAGAGGGCGAGTGAGGGATAGTGAGGGGGAGAGAGTGTGTGAGGGATAGTGAGGGAGAGAGAGAGAGTGAGGGATAGAGATGGGGAGAGAGTGAGGGAGAGAGGGGGGAGAGAGAGAGTGAGGGATAGTGAGGGGAAGAGAGAGAGTGAGGGATAGTGAGGGAGAGAGAGAGTGAGGGATAGTGAGGGGGAGAGAGAGCATTTGCGAAGTAGTGAGGGATAGTGAGGGGGAGAGAGAGTGAGGGAGAGAGAGTGAGGGATAGTGAGGAAGAGAGAGAGTGAGGGATAGTGAGGGTGAGAGAGAGCAAGTGAGAAGTATTGAGGGATAGTGAGGGAGAGAGAGAGTGAGGGATAGTGAGAGAGAGTGAGGGATAGTGAGGGAGAGAGAGAGTGAGGGATAGTGAGGGAGAGAGAGAGTGAGGGATAATGAGGGAGAGAGAGAGAGTGAGGGATAGTGAGGGAGAGAGAGAGTGAGGGATAGTGAGGGAGAGAGAGAGTGAGGGATAGTGAGGGGGAGAGAGAGTGAGTGAGGGATAGTGAGGGGGAGAGAGAGAGTGAGGGATAGAGAGGGGGAGAGAGTGAGGGAGAGAGGGGGGAGATAGAGAGTGAGGGATAATGAGGGGGAAAGAGAGAGTGAGGGATAATGAGGGGGAGATAGAGAGTGAGGGATAGTGAGGGGGAGAGAGAGAATGAGGGATAGAGAGGGGGAGAGAGAGAGTGAAGGATAGTGAGGGGAAGAGAGAGAGAGTGAGGGATAGTGAGGGAGAGAGAGAGTGAGGGATAGTGAGGGAGAGAGAGCGAGTGAGGGATAGTGAGGGGGAGAGAGAGTGAGTGAGGGATAGTGAGGGGGAGAGAGAGTGAGTGAGGGATAGTGAGGGGGAGAGAGAGAGTGAGGGATAGTGAGGGGGAGAGAGAGAGTGAGGGATAGTGAGGGGGAGAGAGAGAGGGATAGTAACAGGGAGAGAGAGAATGAGGGATAATGAGGGGGAAAGAGAGAGTGAGGGATAGCGAGGGGGAGAGAGAGAGTGAAGGATAGTGAGGGGAAGAGAGAGAGTGAGGGATAGTGAGGGAGAGAGAGAGTGAGGAATAGTGAGGAAGAGAGAGAGTGAGGAATAGTGAGGGGGAGAGAGAGCATTTGAGAAGTAGTGAGAGATAGTGAGGGAGAGAGAGAGTGAGGAATAGTGAGGAAGAGAGAGAGTGAGGGATAGTGAGGAAGAGAGAGAGTGAGGGATAGTGAAGGGGAGAGAGAGCAGGTGAGAAGTGGTGAGGGATAGTGAGGGAGAGAGAGAGTGAGTGATAGTGAGGGAGAGAGAGTGAGGGATAGTGAGGGAGAGAGAGAGAGTGAGGGATAGCGAGAGCGAGAGAGAGATTGACAAATAGTGAGGGGGAGAGAGAGAGTGAGAGAGAGACAGAAAGAGAGTGAGGGATAGCGAGGGGGAGAGAGAGAGAGTGAGGGATAGTGAGGGAGAGAGAGAGAGTGAGGGATAGAGATGGGGAGAGAGTGAGGGAGAGAGGGGGGAGAGAGAGAGTGAGGGATAGTGAGGGGAAGAGAGAGAGTGAGGGATAGTGAGGGAGAGAGAGAGTGAGGGATAGTGAGGGGGAGAGAGAGCATTTGCGAAGTAGTGAGGGATAGTGAGGGGGAGAGAGAGTGAGGGAGAGAGAGTGAGGGATAGTGAGGAAGAGAGAGAGTGAGGGATAGTGAGGGTGAGAGAGAGCAAGTGAGAAGTATTGAGGGATAGTGAGGGAGAGAGAGAGTGAGGGATAGTGAGAGAGAGTGAGGGATAGTGAGGGAGAGAGAGAGTGAGGGATAGTGAGGGAGAGAGAGAGTGAGGGATAATGAGGGAGAGAGAGAGAGAGTGAGGGATAGTGAGGGAGAGAGAGAGTGAGGGATAGTGAGGGAGAGAGAGAGTGAGGGATAGTGAGGGGGAGAGAGAGTGAGTGAGGGATAGTGAGGGGGAGAGAGAGAGTGAGGGATAGAGAGGGGGAGAGAGTGAGGGAGAGAGGGGGGAGATAGAGAGTGAGGGATAATGAGGGGGAAAGAGAGAGTGAGGGATAATGAGGGGGAGATAGAGAGTGAGGGATAGTGAGGGGGAGAGAGAGAATGAGGGATAGAGAGGGGGAGAGAGAGAGTGAAGGATAGTGAGGGGAAGAGAGAGAGAGTGAGGGATAGTGAGGGAGAGAGAGAGTGAGGGATAGTGAGGGAGAGAGAGCGAGTGAGGGATAGTGAGGGGGAGAGAGAGTGAGTGAGGGATAGTGAGGGGGAGAGAGAGTGAGTGAGGGATAGTGAGGGGGAGAGAGAGAGTGAGGGATAGTGAGGGGGAGAGAGAGAGGGATAGTAACGGGGAGAGAGAGAATGAGGGATAATGAGGGGGAAAGAGAGAGTGAGGGATAGCGAGGGGGAGAGAGAGAGTGAAGGATAGTGAGGGGAAGAGAGAGAGTGAGGGATAGTGAGGGAGAGAGAGAGTGAGGAATAGTGAGGAAGAGAGAGAGTGAGGAATAGTGAGGGGGAGAGAGAGCATTTGAGAAGTAGTGAGAGATAGTGAGGGAGAGAGAGAGTGAGGAATAGTGAGGAAGAGAGAGAGTGAGGGATAGTGAAGGGGAGAGAGAGCAGGTGAGAAGTGGTGAGGGATAGTGAGGGAGAGAGAGAGTGAGTGATAGTGAGGGAGAGAGAGTGAGGGATAGTGAGGGAGAGAGAGAGAGTGAGGGATAGCGAGAGCGAGAGAGAGATTGACAAATAGTGAGGGGGAGAGAGAGAGTGAGAGAGAGACAGAAAGAGAGTGAGGGATAGCGAGGGGGAGAGAGAGAGAGAGAGTGTGAGAGATAATGAGAGGTAGAGAGTGAGAAATAGTGCAGGGGGAGAGAGTGAGAGATAGTGAGGGGCAGAGAGAGAGTGAGGGATAGTGAGGGGGAGAGAGAGAGTGAGAGATAGTTAGGGAGAGAAAGAGTGGGAGATAGTGAGGGGAATAGAGAGAGTGAGGGATAGTGAGGGGAATAGAGAGAGTGAGGGATAGTGAGGGGGAGAGAGAGAGACTGAGAGATAGTGAGGGGGAGAGAGAGAGATAGTGATGGATAGTGAGGGAGAGAGAGAGAGTGAGGGATAATGAGGGAGGGAGAGAGAGTGAGGGATAGTGAGGGAGAGAGAGAGAGAGCGAGGGATAGTGAGGGAGAGAGAGAGAGTGAGGGATAGTGAGGGAGAGAGAGAGAGTGAGGGATAGTGAGGGGAGAGAGAGTGTGAGGGATAGTGAGGGGGAGAGATAGCGAGTGAGAGATAGTTAGGGGGAGAGAGAGAGTGAAGGATAGTGAAGGAGAGAGTGAGTGAGGGATAGTGAGGGGGAGAGAGAGCGAGTGAGGGATAGTGAGGGGGAGAGAGAGAGAGAGTGAGGGATAGTGAGGGAGAGAGAGCGAGTGAGGGATAGTGAGGGAGAGAGAGCGAGTGAGGGATAGTGAGGGGGAGAGAAAGCAAGTGAGGGATAGTGAGGGGGAGAGAGAGAGAGTGAGGGATAGTGAGGGGGAGAGAGAGAGTGAAGGATATTGAGGGGAAGAGAGAGAGTGAGGGATAGAGAGGGAGAGAGAGTGAGAGTGAGGGATAGTGAGGGGGAGAGAAAGCAAGTGAGGGATAGTGAGGGGGAGAGAGAGAGAGTGAGGGATAGAGAGGGGGAGAGAGAGAGTGAAGGATATTGAGGGGAAGAGAGAGAGTGAGGGATAGAGAGGGAGAGAGAGAGTGAGGAATAGTGAGGAGGAGAGAGAGCATTTGAGAAGTAGTGAGGGATAGTGAGGGAGAGAGAGAGTGAGGGATGGTGAGGGAGAGAGAGTGAGGGATAGTGAGGGGGAGAGAGAGCAGGTGAGAAGTGGTGAGGGATAGTGAGGGAGAGAGAGAGTGAGTGATAGTGAGGGAGAGAGAGTGAGGGATAGTGAGGGAGAGAGAGAGTGAGGGATAGTGTGGAAGAGAGAGAGAGTGAGGGATAGTGAGGGAGAGAGAGAGTGAGGGATAGTGAGAGCGAGAGAGAGATTGACAAATAGTGAGGGGGAGAGAGAGGGTGAGAGAGAGACAGAAAGAGAGTGAGGGATAGCGAGGGGGAGAGAGAGAGAGAGAGTGAGAGATAATGAGAGGTAGAGAGTGAGAAATAGTGCAGGGGAGAGAGTGAGAGATAGTGAGGGGCAGAGAGAGAGTGCGGGATAGTGAGGGGGAGAGAGAGAGTGAGAGATAGTTAGGGAGAGAAAGAGTGGGAGACAGTGAGGGGGAGAGAGAGAGTGATGGATAGTGAGGGGAAGAGAGAGAGTGAGGGATAGTGAGGGGGAGAGAGAGTGAGGGATAGTGAGGGGGATAGAGAGCGAGTGAGGGATAGTGAGGGGGAGAGGGAGAGAGTGAGGGATAGTGAGGGAGAGAGAGAGAGTGAGGGATAGTGAGGGGAGAGAGAGTGTGAGGGATAGTGAGGGGGAGAGATAGCGAGTGAGGGATAGTTAGGGGGAGAGAGAGAGTGAAGGATAGTGAGGGGGAGAGAGAGAGTGAGGGATATTGAGGGAGAGAGAGAGAGTGAGGGATAGTGAGGGGGAGAGAGCGAGTGAGGAATAGTGACAGGACAGAGAATGTGAGGGATAGTGAGGGGGTGAGAGAGAGAGTGAGGGATAGTGAGTGGGAGAGATAGCGAGTGAGGGATAGTGAGTGGGAGAGATAGCGAGTGAGGGATAGTGAGGGGGAGAGAGAGCGAGTGAGGGATAGTGAGCGGGAGAGAGAGAGTGAGGGATAGTGAGGGGGAGAGAGAGTGAGGGATAGTGAGGGGGAGAGAGAGTGAGGGATAGTGAGGGGGAGAGAGAGTGAGGGATAGTGAGGGGGATAGAGAGCGAGTGAGGGATAGTGAGGGGGAGAGGGAGAGAGTGAGGGATAGTGACGGAGAGAGAGCGAGTGAGGGGGAGAGATAGCGAGTGAGGGATAGTGAGGGGGAGAGATAGCGAGTGAGGGATAGTGAGGGGGAGAGATAGCGAGTGAGGGATAGTGAGGGGGAGAGATAGCGAGTGAGGGATAGTGAGGGGGAGAGATAGCGAGTGAGGGATAGTGAGGGGGAGAGATAGCGAGTGAGGGATAGTGAGGGGGAGAGATAGCGAGTGAGGGATAGTGAGGGGGAGAGATAGCGAGTGAGGGATAGTGAGGGGGAGAGATAGCGAGTGAGGGATAGTGAGGGGGAGAGATAGCGAGTGAGGGATAGTGAGGGGGAGAGATAGCGAGTGAGGGATAGTGAGGGGGAGAGATAGCGAGTGAGGGATAGTGAGGGGGAGAGATAGCGAGTGAGGGATAGTGAGGGGGAGAGAGAGCGAGTCAGGGTTAATGAGGGGGAGAGAGAGCGAGTGAGCCTCAGGCTGGGCTGGAACTAACATTTTTCCCGGACCTCGCTCCCTCCTCCCAGTGGTGACTCTGGTGGGGGTGGGGGGGGGGGGTGGTGGGGCTGCAGGAAACTCGAGGCTTACCTCGAACCTCCTGGTTGCTTCATCGTGGAGATGGTGGTAGTAATCCCAATCGGTCACGTCGGAGATGTAAAGGAGAATTCCGATGGCCGAAGCAATGGCATTGATGACATTGGCCGCAAGGCAGGCAGTCACCTAGCCGAGGGGGAAATGTAGGGGGTGAACCCTCCAATAACAGAGTCTAAAACCGCATCGAGGGGATTCGGTGACTCCCATTGGTGTAAAACTATATCAGCCAGGCCCATTGAGGGGTCACCTTCATCCATTGGGGCACTGCTGTCAGCCAATCAACACAAGACTTCAACAGCGGCAGCCAATCAGCAGGTCTGCTGCAGAAACCACCACAAGCAGCCAATCAGCAGATAGTGTCACCAGCAGCCAATCAGCTAAAGCCAACAACAGTCGCCCATCAGCAGACATCACCAGTGGCCAATCAGGAGACATCACCAATAGCCCATGGGCAGAAGCCATCGTTAGAAGACAATCAGCAGAAGCAAAGGCCAATAGCCAAATGGTGGAAGCCGTCACGAGTAGCCAATCAGAAGCTGTCACCAGTAGCCAATCAGAAGCGGTCACCAGTAGGTTATCAGCTGAACCCGTCAGCAGGAGCCAATCAGGAGCTGTCTCCAGCAGCCAATGAGCAGAAGCCATCAGCAGAACACATCGCAGGCAGCCAATCAGCAGAGGCCATCACCAGTATCCAATCAGAAGACATCACTAGTAGCCAACCAGAGGCAAAGGAGAAGGGATCAGCATTAGTCAATCAGCCAAAACCGGAACTGTGCACAGTGACTCCCAGTGTGATACGGAGACCGGAACTGTGCACAGTGACTCCCAGTGTGATACGGAGACCGGAACTGTGCACAGTGACTCCCAGTGTGATACGGAGACCGGAACTGTGCACAGTGACTCCCAGTGTGATACAGAGACCGGAACTGTGCACAGTGACTCCCAGTGTGATACGGAGACCGGAACTGTGCACAGTGACTCCCAGTGTGATACAGAGACCGGAACTGTGCACAGTGACTCCCAGTGTGATACGGAGACCGGAACTGTGCACATTAACACCCAGTGTGATACAGAGACCGGAACTGTGCACATTGACTCCCAGTGTGATACGGAGACCGGAACTGTGCACAGAGATGCCCAGTGTGATATGGAGACAGGGACAGTGCACAGTGACTCCCAGTGTGATACGGAGACAGGAACTGTGCACAGTGACTCCCAGTGTGATACGGAGACAGTAACTGTGCACAGTGACTCCCAGTGTGATACGGAGACAGGAACTGTGCACAGTGACTCCCAGTGTGATACGGAGACAGTAACTGTGCACAGTGACTCCCAGTGTGATACGGAGACCGGAACTGTGCACAGTAACTCCCAGCGTGATACGGAGAGCAGAACTGTGCACAGTGACTCCCATTGTGATACGGAGACCAGAACTGTGCACAGTGACTCCCTGTGGGATACGGAGACCGGAACTGTGCACAGTGACTCCCAATGTGATACAGAGACTGGAACTGTGCACAGTAACTCCCAGTGTGATACAGAGACTGGAACTGGGCACAGTGACTCTGAGTGTGATACGGAGACCGGAACTGTGCACAGTAACTCCCAGTGTGATACGGAGAGCAGAACTGTGCACAGTGACTCCCAGTGTGATACGGAGACCAGAACTGTGCACAGTGACTCCCTGTGGGATACGGAGACCGGAACTGTGCACAGTGACTCCCAAAGTGATACAGAGACTGGAACTGTGCACAGTAACTCCCAGTGTGATACAGAGACTGGAACTGTGCACAGTGACTCTGAGTGTGATACGGAGACCGGAACTGTGCACAGTAGCTCCCAGTTTGATACGGAGACCAAAACAGTGCACAGTGACTCCCTGTGTGATACGGAGACCCGAACAGTGCACAGTGACTCCCAGTGTGATACGGAGACAGGAACTGTGCACAGTGACTCACAGTGTGATACGGAGACCCAAACAGTGCACAGTGACTCCCAGTGTGATACGGAGACCAGAACTGTGCACAGTGACTCCCAGTGTGATACGGAGACCCAAACAGTGCACAGTGACTCCCTGTGTGATACGGAGACCCGAACAGTGCACAGTGAATCCCAGTGTGATACGGAGCCAGGAACTGTGCACAGTGACACACAGTGTGATACGGAGACCCAAACATTGCACAGTGACTCCCAGTGTGATATGGAGACCGGAACTGTGCACAGTAACTCCCAGTGCGATACGGAGACCAGAACTGTGCACAGTAACTCCCAGTGTGATACGGAGACCAGAACTGTGCACAGTGACTCCCAGTGTGATACGGAGACCCAAACAGTGCACAGTGACTCCCTGTGTGATACGGAGACCCGAACAGTGCACAGTGAATCCCAGTGTGATACGGAGACAGGAACTGTGCACAGTGACACACAGTGTGATACGGAGACCCAAACATTGCACAGTGACTCCCAGTGTGATATGGAGACCGGAACTGTGCACAGTAACTCCCAGTGCGATACGGAGACCAGAACTGTGCACAGTAACTCCCAGTGTGATACAGAGACTGGAACTGTGCACAGTGATTCCCAGTGTGATACGGAGACCAGAACTGTGCACAGTAACTCCCAGTGTGATACGGAGACCAGAACTGTGCACAGTGACTCCCAGTGTGATACGGAGACAGGAACTGTGCACAGTGATGCCCTGTGTGATACGGAGAGAGGAACTGTGCACAGTGACTCACAGTGTGATACGGAGACCCAAACAGTGCACAGTAACTCCCAGTGTGATACGGAGACCGGAACTGTGCACAGTAACTCCCAGTGTGATACGGAGACCGGAACTGTGCACAGTAATACCCAGTGTGATACGGAGACCGGAACTGTGCACAGTGACTCCCAGTGTGATACGGAGACGGGAACTGTGCACAGTGACTCCCAGTGTGATACGGAGACAGGAACTGTGCACAGTGACTTCCAGTGAGATACGGAGACCGGAGCTGTGCACAGTGACTCTCTGTGCGATACGGAGACAGGAACTGTGCACAATGACGCCCAGTGTGATACGGAGACCGGAACGGTGCACAGTGACTCCCAGTGCGATACGGAGACCGGAATTGTGCACAGTAACTCCCAGCGTTATACGGAGACCGGTACTGTGCACAGTGACTCCCAGTGTGATACGGAGACCAGAACCGTGCACAGTGACTCTCAGTGTGATACGGAGACGGAACTGTGCACAGTGACTCCCTGTGGGATACGGAGACCGGAACTGTGCACAGTGACTCCCAATGTGATACAGAGACTGGAACTGTGCACAGTAACTCCCAGTGCGATACGGAGACCGGAACTGTGCACAGTGACTCCCAAAGTGATACAGAGACCGGAACTGTGCACAGTGATTCCCAGTGTGATACGGAGACCGGAACTGTGCACAGTGACTCCCTGTTGGATACGGAGACCGGAACTGTGCACAGTGACTCCCAATGTGATACAGAGACTGGAACTGTGCACAGTAACTCCCAGAGCGATACGGAGACCGGAACTGTGCACAGTGACTCCCAAAGTGATACAGAGACCGGAACTGTGCACAGTGATTCCCAGTGTGATACGGAGACCGGAACTGTGCACAGTGACTCCCAGTGTGATACAGAGACCGGAACTGTGCACAGTGACTCCCAGTGTGATACGGAGACCGGAACTGTGCACAGTGACTCCCAGTGTGTTACAGAGACCGGAACTGTGCACAGTGATTCCCAGTGTGATACGGAGACCGGAAATGTGCACAGTAACTCCCAGTGTGATACAGAGACCCAAACAGTGGACAGTGACTCCCTGTGTGATACGGAGACCGGAACTGTGCACAATGACACCCAGTGTGATACGGAGACCGGAACTGTGCACAGTGACTCCCAATGTGATACAGAGACCGGAACTGTGCACAGTGACTCCCAGTGTGATAGGGAGACCAGAACTGTGCATAGTGACTCCCAGTGTGATACGGAGACCGGAACTGTGCACAGTGACTCCCTGTGTGATACGGAGACCCGAACAGTGCACCGTGACTCCCAGTGTGATACGGAGACAGGAATTGTGCACAGTGACTCACAGTGTGATACGGAGACCCAAACAGTGCACAGTGACTCCCAGTGTGATATGGAGACCGGAACTGTGCACAGTAACTCCCAGTGCGATACGGAGACCAGAACTGTGCACAGTAACTCCCAGTGTGATACAGAGACTGGAACTGTGCACAGTGATTCCCAGTGTGATACGGAGACCAGAACTGTGCACAGTAACTCCCAGTGTGATACGGAGACCAGAACTGTGCACAGTGACTCCCAGTGTGATACGGAGACTGGAACTGTGCACAGTGACTCCCAGTGTGATACAGAGACTGGAACTGTGCACAGTGATTCCCAGTGTGATACGGAGACCAGAACTGTGCACAGTAACTCCCAGTGTGATACGGAGACCAGAACTGTGCACAGTGACTCCCAGTGTGATACGGAGACAGGAACTGTGCACAGTGACTCACAGTGTGATACGGAGACCCAAACAGTGCACAGTAACTCCCAGTGTGATACGGAGACCGGAACTGTGCACAGTAATACCCAGTGTGATACGGAGACCGGAACTGTGCACAGTGACTCCCAGTGTGATACGGAGACGGGAACTGTGCACAGTGACTCCCAGTGTGATACGGAGACAGGAACTGTGCACAGTGACTTCCAGTGAGATACGGAGACCGGAGCTGTGCACAGTGACTCCCAGTGTGATACAGAGACCGGAACTGTGCACAGTGACTCCCAATGCGATACGGAGACCGGAACTGTGCACAGTGACTCCCAAAGTGATACAGAGACCGGAACTGTGCACAGTGATTCCCAGTGTGATACGGAGACCGGAACTGTGCACAGTGACTCCCAGTGTGACACAGAGACCGGAACTGTGCACAGTGACTCCCAGTGTGATACGGAGACCGGAACTGTGCACAGTGACTCCCAGTGTGTTACAGAGACCGGAACTGTGCACAGTGATTCCCAGTGTGATACGGAGACCGGAACTGTGCACAGTAACTCCCAGTGTGATACGGAGACCCAAACAGTGGACAGTGACTCCCTGTGTGATACGGAGACCAGAACTGTGCACAATGACACCCAGTGTGATACGGAGACCGGAACTGTGCACAGTAACTCCCAATGTGATACAGAGACCGGAACTGTGCACAGTGACTCCCAGTGTGATAGGGAGACCAGAATTGTGCATAGTGACTCCCAGTGTGATACGGAGACCGGAACTGTGCCCAGTGACTCCCAATGTGATACGGAGACCGGAACTGTGCACAGTAGCTCCCAGTTTGATACGGAGACCAAAACAGTGCACAGTGACTCCCTGTGTGATACGGAGACCCGAACAGTGCACAGTGTCACCCAGTGTGATACAGAGACAGGAATTGTGCACAGTGACTCACAGTGTGATACGGAGACCCAAACAGTGCACAGTGACTCCCAGTGTGATATGGAGACCGGAACTGTGCACAGTAACTCCCAGTGTGATACGGAGACCAGAACTGTGCACAGTGACTCCCAGTGTGATACGGAGACCGGAACTGTGCACAGTGACTCCCTGTGGGATAACGGAGACCGGATCTGTGCACAGTGACTCCCAATGTGATACAGAGACTGGAACTGTGCACAGTAACTCCCAGTGCGATACGGAGACCGGAAATGTGCACAGTGACTCCCAAAGTGATACAGAGACCGGAACTGTGCACAGTGATTCCCAGTGTGATACGGAGACCGGAACTGTGCACAGTGACTCCCAGTGTGATACAGAGACCGGAACTGTGCACAGTGACTCCCAGTGTGATACGGAGACCGGAACTGTGCACAGTGACTCCCAGTGTGATACGGAGACAGGAACTGTGCACAGTGACTCCCAGTGAGATACGGAGACCGGAACTGTACACAGTGACTCCCAGTGTGATACAGAGACAGGAACTGTTCACAGTGACTCCCAGTGTGAAACGGAGACTGGAACTGTGCACAGTGACTCCCTGTGCGATACGGAGACAGGAACTGTGCACAATGACGCCCGGTGTGATACGGAGACCGGAATTGTACACGGTAACTCCCAGCATTATACGGAGACCGGTACTGTGCACAGTGACTCCCAGTGTGATACGGAGACCGGAAATGTGCACAGTGACTCCCAGTGTGATACAGAGACCGGAACTGTGCACAGTGACTCCCAGTGTGATACGGAGACCGGAACTGTGCACAGTAACTCCCAGTGTGATACAGAGACCCAAACAGTGGACAGTGACTCCCTGTGTGATACGGAGACCGGAACTGTGCACAATGACACCCAGTGTGATACGGAGACCGGAACTGTGCACAGTGACTCCCAATGTGATACAGAGACCGGAACTGTGCACAGTGACTCCCAGTGTGATAGGGAGACCAGAACTGTGCATAGTGACTCCCAGTGTGATACGGAGACCGGAACTGTGCACAGTAGCTCCCAGTTTGATACGGAGACCAAAACAGTGCACAGTGACTCCCTGTGTGATACGGAGACCCGAACAGTGCACCGTGACTCCCAGTGTGATACGGAGACAGGAATTGTGCACAGTGACTCACAGTGTGATATGGAGACCGGAACTGTGCACAGTAACTCCCAGTGCGATACGGAGACCAGAACTGTGCACAGTAACTCCCAGTGTGATACGGAGACCCAAACAGTGCACAGTGACTCCCAGTGTGATATGGAGACCGGAACTGTGCACAGTAACTCCCAGTGCGATACGGAGACCAGAACTGTGCACAGTAACTCCCAGTGTGATACAGAGACTGGAACTGTGCACAGTGATTCCCAGTGTGATACGGAGACCAGAACTGTGCACAGTAACTCCCAGTGTGATACGGAGACCAGAACTGTGCACAGTGACTCCCAGTGTGATACGGAGACAGGAACTGTGCACAGTGATGCCCTGTGTGATACGGAGAGAGGAACTGTGCACAGTGACTCACAGTGTGATACGGAGACCGGAACTGTGCACAGTAATACCCAGTGTGATACGGAGACCGGAACTGTGCACAGTAATACCCAGTGTGATACGGAGACCGGAACTGTGCACAGTAACTCCCAGTGTGATACGGAGACCGGAACTGTGCACAGTAATACCCAGTGTGATACGGAGACCGGAACTGTGCACAGTGACTCCCAGTGTGATACGGAGACGGGAACTGTGCACAGTGACTCCCAGTGTGATACGGAGACAGGAACTGTGCACAGTGACTTCCAGTGAGATACGGAGACCGGAGCTGTGCACAGTGACTCCCAGTGTGATACAGAGACCGGAACTGTGCACAGTGACTCCCAGTGTGATACGGAGACGGGAACTGTGCACAGTAACTCCCAGTGTGAAACGGAGACCGGAACTGTGCACAGTGACTCCCAGTGAGATACGGAGACCGGAATTGTACACAGTAACTCCCAGCGTTAAACGGAGACCGGTACTGTGCACAGTGACTCCCAGTGTGATACGGAGACCAGAACCGTGCACAGTGACTCTCAGTGTGATACGGAGACGGAACTGTGCAAAGTGACTCCCTGTGGGATACGGAGACCGGAACTGTGCACAGTGACTCCCAATGTGATACAGAGACTGGAACTGTGCACAGTAACTCCCAGTGCGATACGGAGACCGGAACTGTGCACAGTGACTCCCAAAGTGATACAGAGACCGGAACTGTGCACAGTGATTCCCAGTGTGATACGGAGACCGGAACTGTGCACAGTAACTCCCAGTGTGATACAGAGACCCAAACAGTGGACAGTGACTCCCTGTGTGATACGGAGACCAGAACTGTGCACAATGACACCCAGTGTGATACGGAGACCGGAACTGTGCACAGTAACTCCCAATGTGATACAGAGACCGGAACTGTGCACAGTGACTCCCAGTGTGATAGGGAGACCAGAATTGTGCATAGTGACTCCCAGTGTGATACGGAGACCGGAACTGTGCACAGTGACTCCCTGTGGGATAACGGAGACCGGATCTGTGCACAGTGACTCCCAATGTGATACAGAGACTGGAACTGTGCACAGTAACTCCCAGTGCGATACGGAGACCGGAACTGTGCACAGTGACTCCCAAAGTGATACAGAGACCGGAACTGTGCACAGTGATTCCCAGTGCGATACGGAGACCGGAACTGTGCACAGTGACTCCCAGTGTGATACAGAGACCGGAACTGTGCACTGTGACTCCCAGTGTGATACGGAGACCGGAACTGTGCACAGTGACTCCCAGTGTGATACGGAGACAGGAACTGTGCACAGTGACTCCCAGTGAGATACGGAGTCCGGAGCTGTGCACAGTAACTCCCAGTGTGATACAGAGACCGGAACTGTTCACAGTGACTCCCAGTGTGATACGGAGACCGGAACTGTGCACAGTGACTCCCTGTGCGATACGGAGACAGGAACTGTGCACAATGACGCCCAGTGTGATACGGAGACCGGAACTGTGCACAGTGACTCCCAGTGCGATACGGAGACCGGAATTGTACACAGTAACTCCCAGCATTATACGGAGACCGGTACTGTGCACAGTGACTCCCAGTGTGATAGGGAGACCGGAACTGTGCACAGTGACTCCCAGTGTGATACAGAGACCGGAACTGTGCACAGTGACTCCAAGTGTGATACGGAGACCGGAACTGTGCACAGTGACTCCCAGTGTTATACAGAGACCGGAACTGTGCACAGTGATTCCCAGTGTGATACGGAGACCGGAAATGTGCACAGTAACTCCCAGTGTGATACAGAGACCCAAACAGTGGACAGTGACTCCCTGTGTGATACGGAGACCGGAACTGTGCACAATGACATCCAGTGTGATACGGAGACCGGAACTGTGCACAGTGACTCCCAATGTGATACAGAGACCGGAACTGTGCACAGTGACTCCCAGTGTGATAGGGAGACCAGAACTGTGCACAGTGACTCCCAGTGTGATACGGAGACCGGAACTGTGCACAGTGACTCCCTGTGTGATACGGAGACCCGAACAGTGCACCGTGACTCCCAGTGTGATACGGAGACAGGAATTGTGCACAGTGACTCACAGTGTGATACGGAGACCCAAACAGTGCACAGTGACTCCCAGTGTGATATGGAGACCGGAACAGTGCACAGTAACTCCCAGTGCGATACGGAGACCAGAACTGTGCACAGTAACTCCCAGTGTGATACGGAGACCAGAACTGTGCACAGTGACTCCCAGTGTGATACGGAGACCGGAACTGTGCACAGTGACTCCCTGTGGGATACGGAGACCCAAACTGTGCACAGTGACTCCCAATGTGATACAGAGACTGGAACTGTGCACAGTAACTCCCAGTGCGATACGGAGACCGGAACTGTGCACAGTGACTCCCAAAGTGATACAGAGACCGGAACTGTGCACAGTGATTCCCAGTGTGATACGGAGACCGGAACTGTGCACAGTGACTCCCAGTGTGATACAGAGACCGGAACTGTGCACAGTGATTCCCAGTGTGATACGGAGACCGGAACTGTGCGCAGTAACTCCCAATGTGATACAGAGACCGGAACTGTGCACAGTGACTCCCAGTGTGATAGGGAGACCAGAATTGTGCATAGTGACTCCCAGTGTGATACGGAGACCGGAACTGTGCACAGTGACTCCCTGTGGGATAACGGAGACCGGATCTGTGCACAGTGACTCCCAATGTGATACAGAGACTGGAACTGTGCACAGTAACTCCCAGTGCGATACGGAGACCGGAACTGTGCACAGTGACTCCCTGTGGGATAACGGAGACCGGATCTGTGCACAGTGACTCCCAATGTGATACAGAGACTGGAACTGTGCACAGTAACTCCCAGTGCGATACGGAGACCGGAACTGTGCACAGTGACTCCCAAAGTGATACAGAGACCGGAACTGTGCACAGTGATTCCCAGTGTGATACGGAGACCGGAACTGTGCACAGTGACTCCCAGTGTGATACAGAGACCGGAACTGTGCACAGTAACTCCCAGTGCGATACGGAGACCGGAACTGTGCACAGTGACTCCCAAAGTGATACAGAGACCGGAACTGTGCACAGTGATTCCCAGTGTGATACGGAGACCGGAACTGTGCACAGTGACTCCCAGTGTGATACGGAGACCGGAACTGTGCACAGTGACTCCCAGTGTGATACGGAGACCGGAACTGTGCACAGTGACTCCCAGTGTGATACGGAGACAGGAACTGTGCACAGTGACTCCCAGTGAGATACGGAGACCGGAGCTGTGCACAGTAACTCCCAGTGTGATACAGAGACCGGAACTGTTCACAGTGACTCCCAGTGTGATACGGAGACCGGAACTGTGCACAGTGACTCCCTGTGCGATACGGAGACAGGAACTGTGCACAATGACGCCCAGTGTGATACGGAGACCGGAACGGTGCACAGTGACTCCCAGTGCGATACGGAGACCGGAATTGTACACAGTAACTCCCAGCATTATACGGAGACCGGTACTGTGCACAGTGACTCCCAGTGTGATACGGAGACCGGAACTGTGCACAGTAACTCCCAGTGTGATACGGAGACCGGAACTGTGCATGTAACCCCCAGTGTGATACGGAGACCGGATTTGTGCACAGTGACTCCCAGTGTGTTACGGAGACCGGAACTGTGCACAGTAACTCCCAGTGTGATACGGAGACCGGAACTGTGCACAGTGACTCCCAGTGTGATACGGAGACCGGAACTGTGCACAGTGACTCCCAGTGTGATACGGAGACCGGAATTGTACGCAGTAACTCCCAGCTTTATACGGAGGCCGGTACTGTGCACAGTGACTCCCAGTGTGATATGGAGACTGGAACTGTGCACAGTAACTCCCAGTGTGATACAGAGACCGGAACTGTGCGCAGTAACTCCCAGTGTGATACGGAGACCGGAACTGTGTACAGTAACTCCCAGTGTGATACCCAGACAGGGACTGTGCACAGTAACTCCCAGTGTGATACGGAGACAGGAACTGTGCACAGTAACTCCCAGTGTGATACGGAGACCGGAAATGTGCACAGTGACTCCCAGTGTGATAGGGAGACTGGAACTGTGCACAGTGACTCCCAGTGTGATAAAGAGACCGGAACTGTGCACAGTGACTCCCAGTGTGATACAGACACCGGAACCGTGCACAGTGACTCCCAGTGTGATACGGAGATCGGAACTGTGCACAATAACTCCCAGTGTGATACGGAGACCGGAACTGAGCACCGTGACTCCCAGTGTGATACGGAGACCGGAACTGTGCACAGTGACTCCCAGTGTGATATGGAGATCGGAAATGTGCACAGTAACTCCCAGTGTGATACAGAGACCGGAACTGTGCACAGTGAATCCCAGTGTGATAGGGAGACTGGAACTGTGCACAGTGACTCCCAGTGTGATACAGAGACCGGAACTGTGCACAGTGACTCCCAGTGTGATACGGAGACCGGAACTGCGCACAGTAACTCCCAGTGTGATACAGAGACCGGAACCGTGCACAGTGACTCCCAGTGTGATACGGAGATCGGAACTGTGCACAATAACTCCCAGTGTGATACGGAGACCGGAACTGAGCACCGTGACTCCCAGTGTGATACGGAGACCGGAACTGTGCACAGTGACTCCCAGTGTGATATGGAGATCGGAAATGTGCACAGTAACTCCCAGTGTGATACAGAGACCGGAACTGTGCACAGTGAATCCCAGTGTGATAGGGAGACTGGAACTGTGCACAGTGACTCCCAGTGTGATACAGAGACCGGAACTGTGCACAGTGACTCCCAGTGTGATACGGAGACCGGAACTGCGCACAGTAACTCCCAGTGTGATACAGAGACCGGAACCGTGCACAGTGACTCCCAGTGTGATACGGAGATCGGAACTGTGCACAGTGACTCCCAGTGTGATACGGAGACCGGAACTGTGCACAGTGACTCCCAGTGTGATATGGAGATCGGAAATGTGCACAGTAACTCCCAGTGTGATACAGAGACCGGAACTGTGCACAGTGACTCCCCATGTGATACGGAGACCGGAACTGTGCACAGTGAATCCCAGTGTGATGCGGAGACCGGACCTGTGCACAGTGAATCCCAGTGTGATACGGAGACCGGAACTGTGCACATTGAATCCCAGTGTGATACGGAGACCGGAACTGTGCACAGTGACTCCCAGTGTGGCCTAACTAATGTCTGTTAATCCTTTAACGTTATATATGCCTATAACAGAGAGAATCCCTTCATCGGAAGTTTCCACCAGTGACATTTTTACTACATTTCATGCCCGATATGATTCGATCCTCAAAGAGGGACTGTGATAGGCCAAGCTGTTATGTAAGTGAGAATGTTGTTTTCAGTACTTACAAGAGGTTTTTTAGGCTGGTGTTCACATTCAACTGCCAGAGACCCTGAAACTATTAACTGTAAGACACAAGATGGTCACAGAGCAAAGTACTAATAACAACGTCCCACATTCATTCCCCTAATTCAGGCAGTGGAAGTGACCCAACTGGTCCACAAAATGGATAATCAAACAGAACCTGAGAACCAAACAGGAACTCAGCCACATGGTGAGATGTCAGGGACAGAAGACAAATCACTCGGTTAAAGCATGAGGTTTTCAGGAGCACCTTAAAGGAGGAGAGAGAGAGTGAAAGAGAGGGTGAGAGAGATAGAGAGACGGAGAGAGAGAGAGAGTGAGTGAGAGAGAGAGGGAGAGCAAGAGAGGGAGACAGAGAGTGAGAGAGATAGAGAGACGGAGAGAGAGACAGTGAGAGAGATAGAGAGAGAGACAGTGAGAGAGATAGAGAGAGAGTTAGAGAGAGAGTTAGCGAGAGAGAGAGAAGGAGAGAGAGAGAGAGAAAGAGTGAGAGCGAGAGAGACGGAGAGAGAGAGAGAGTTAGAGAGAGAGATTAGAGAGAGTGAGACAGGTTAGAGAGAGTGAGAGATGGAGAGCAAGTTAGAGAGAGAGAAAGAGAGAGACAGACAGACAGAGAGATTAGAGAGAGTGAGAGAAATTAGAGAGAGGGAGAGTGAGAGAGAGAGAGTGTGACAGAGAGTGAGTGACAGAGACAGAGAGAGAGTGAGAGAGAGAGAGAGAGTGTGACAGAGAGTGAGTGACAGAGACAGAGAGAGAGTGAGAGAGAGAGAGAGTGTGAGACAGAGAGTGTAAGAGAGAGAGTGAGAGAGAGAGTGAGAGAGAGAGACGGAGAGAGATAGAGAGAAAGTGAGATTGAGAAAGAGAGAGAGAGATAGAGAGATAGTGAGAGTGAGAAAGAGAGAGAGAGACAGAGAGAGAGATTAGAGAGAGTGGGAGAAATTAGAGAGAGTGAGAGTGAGAGAGAAAGAGAGAGTGAGAGAGAGAGAGAGAGTGTGAGACAGAGAGTGAGAGAGAGAGAGTGAGAGAGAGAGAGAGAGAGAGAGACGGAGAGAGATAGAGAGAAAGTGAGAATGAGAAAGAGAGAGAGAGACAGAGAGGGAGAGACAGACAGAGAGTGAGAGAGAGAGAGAGTGAGAGAGGGTGATAGAGGTAGAGAGAGTGAGAGAGATAGAGAGAGTGAGAGAGTAAGAGAGACAGAAAGAGAGACGGAGAGAGATAGAGAGAGAGAGATAGATAGAGAGAGAGAGTGAGATAGAGAGAGAGAGAGAGAGAGAGATAGATAGAGAGAGAGAGTGAGATAGAGAGAGAGAGTGAGAGAGCGAGAAAGAGACAGAGAGAGTGAGATAGAGAGAGAGTGAGAGAGAGTGAGAGAAATAGAGAGATAGAGAGAGTGAGAGTGAGAGGGAGAGTGAGGGAGAGAGAGTGAGAGAGTGAGAGAGTGAGAGAGAGAGACAGAGAGAGAGAAAGACAGAGAGAGAGAAAGACAGAGAGAGATAGAGAGAGTGAGATAGATACAGAGAGAGTGAGAGAGAGTGAGAGAGACGGAGAGAGAGTGAGAGGGGGTGAGAGAGATAGAGTGAGAGAGATAGAGAGCGTGAGAGAGAGAGTGAGAGAGATAGTGACAGAGAGAGATAGACATAGAGAGAGAGAGAGAGAAAGTGAGAGTGAGAAAGAGAGAGACAGACAGAGAGAGAGAGACAGAGAGAAAGAGAGAGTGAGAGAGACGGAGCGAGAGACAGAGAGAAAGAGAGAGTGAGAGAGACGGAGAGAGATAGTTAGAGAGAGAGAGGGAGAGAAAGAGAGAGAGACAGAGAGAGAGTGAGAGAGGGTGAGAGAGATGGAGAGAGTGAGAGTGAGAGAGAGTGAGAGAGAGAGAAAGAGAGAGTGAGAGAGAGAGAGTGAGAGAGAGAGATAGACATAGAGAGAGAGAGAGAGAGAAAGTGAGAGTGAGAAAGAGAGAGACAGACACAGAGAGAGAGATAGAGAGAGTGAGAGTGAGAGTGAGAGTGAGAGTGAGAGTGAGAGTGAGAGTGAGAGTGAGAGTGAGAGTGAGAGAGAGTGAGAGAGAGAGAGAAAGAAGGAGTGAGAGAGAGAGTGAGAGAGAGAGAGAGATAGTGAGAAAGAGATAGAGAGAGACAGAGAGTGAGAGTGAGAGAGAGAGAGACAGAGAGTGAGAGTGAGAGAGAGAGAGACAGAGAGAGTGAGAGAGATGGAGAGAGATAGATAGAGAGAGTAGGGAGAGAAAGAGATAGACAAAGAGAGAGAGTGAGAGAGGATGAGAGAGATAGAGAGAGTGAGAGAGAGTGAGAGAGAGAGTGAGAGACAGAGTGAGAGAGAGAGAGAGACAGCGAGAGAAGGAGAGAGATAGAGAGAGATAGATAGACACAGAGAGAGTGAGATAGAGAGAGAAAGACAGAGAGAGAGAGAGTGAGTGAGAGAGAGTGAGATAGAGTGAGAGAGAGAGATGGAGAGAGATAGATAGAGAGAGAGAGAGAGTGAGATAGAGAGAGAAAGAGAGTGAGGGTGAGAGAGACGGGGAGAGATAGAGAGAGAGAGGGAGGGAGAGAAAGAGAGAGAGACAAAGAGAGAGAGAGAGTGAGAGAGATAGAGAGAGTGAGAGAGAGAGAGTGAGTGAGCGAGAGAGACAGAGAGAGAGAGAGACGGAGAGAGATAGAGAGAGAGAGATAGATAGGGAGAGAGTGAGATAGAGAGAGAGTGAGAGAGTGAGGGAGAGAGACAGAGAGAGTTAGATAGAGAGAGAGTGAGAGAAATAGAGAGAATGCGAGAGTGCGAGAGTGCGAGAGTGAGAGAGAGACGGAGAGAGATAGAGAGAGAGATAGAGAGAGAGAGATCGATAGAGAGAGTGAGATAGAGACAGAGAGAGAGAGAGACGGAGAGAGATAGAGAGAGAGAGGGAGAGAAAGAGAGAGGGGGTAAGAGAGATAGAGAGAGTGAGAGAGATAGAGAGTGTGAGAGAGAGTGAGAGAGAGAGTGACGAAGAGAAATAGAGAGAGAGAGAGACAGAAAGTGAGAGTGAGAAAGAGAGAGACAGACAGAGGGAGAGAGACAGAGAGAAATAGAGAGTGAGAGAGTGAGAGAGACAGGGAGAGATAGAGAGAGAAAGGGAGAGAAAGAGAGAGAGACAAAGAGAGCGAGAGTGAGGGTGAGACAGATAGAGAGAGAGAGATAGAGAGAATGAGAGAGAGAGAGTGAGAGAGAGAGAGTGAGATAGAGAGAGTGAGATAGAGAGAGAGGGACAGAGAGAGTGAGAAAGAAAGAGAGTGAGAGAGACGGGGAAAGACAGAGAGAGAGAGGGGGAGAAAGCGAGAGAGAGACAGAGAGCGAGTGAGAGTGAGAGAGTGTGAGGGAGATAGAGAGTGTGAGAGAGATAGAGAGAGTGAGAGAGAGAGACGGAGAGAGATAGAGAGCTAGAAAGATAGATAGAGAGAGAGAGATAAATAGAGAAAGAGAGAGAGAGAAACATAGAGAGTGAGAGTGAGATAGAGAGAGAGTGGGATAGAGAGAGAGAGAGTGAGAGAGAGTGAGAGAGAGGGAGTGAGAGAGAGACAGAGAGAGAGATGGAGAGAGGTAGAGAGTGGGATGGATAGATAGTGGGGGACATAGATAAAGAGATAGACACAGAGAGAGAGAGATAGAGGGAGTGAGAGATAGAGGGATTGAGAGAGTGAGAGAAAGAGAGAGAGACAGATAGAGAGTGAGAGATTGACAGAGAGAGAAGAGAGAAAGAGAGAGACAGAGAGAGGATGAGATAGAGGGAGAGAAAGACAGAGAGAGTGAGAGAGATAGAGAGAGAAAGAGAAAGAGACAGAGAGAGAGTGAGAGAGACAGAGAGAGTGAGAGTGATAGAGAGAGTGAGAGAGAGAGAGAGAGATAGAGAGAGATTGAGTGAGAGAGAGAGAGAGGGAGACGGAGAGGTTTAGGGAGGGAATTCCAGAGCTCAGGATCCACCCCCAGGCAGCTGAAGGCACGGCCGCCAAACGTGGAGCGATTAAAATCGGGGGGATGGTCAAGAGGCTGGAATCGGAGGAGCGCAGAGATCTCGGAGGGACGTAGGAGGGTTACAGAGATAGGGAGGGTTGTAGGGGCTGGAGGAGGTTACAGAGATAGGGAGGAGTGTAGGGGCTGGAGGAGGTTACAGAGATAGGGAGGGTTGTAGGGGCTGGAGGAGGTTACAGAGATAGGGAGGGGTGTAGGGGCTGGAGGAGGTTACAGAGATAGGGAGGGGTTTATGGGCTGGAGGAGGTTACAGAGATAGGGAGGGGTGTAGGAGCTGGAGGAGGTTACTGAGATAAGGAGGGGTGTAGGGGCTGGAGTAGGTTACAGAGATAGGGAGGGGTGTAGGGGCTGGAGGAGGTTACAGAGATAGGGAGGGGTGTAGGGGCTGGAGGAGGTTACAGAGATAGGGAGGGTTGTAGGGGCTGGAGGAGGTGACAGAGATAGGGAGGGGTGTATGGGCTGGAGGTGGTTACAGAGATAGGGAGGGTTGTAGGGGCTGGAGGAGGTTACAGAGATAGGGAGGATTGTAGGGGCTGGAGGAGGTTACAGAGATAGGGAGGGTTGTAGGGGCTGGAGGAGGTTACAGAGATCGGGAGGGGTGTAGGGACTGGAGGAGGTTACAGAGATAGGGAGGGTTGTAGGGACTGGGGGAGGTTACAGAGATAGGGAGGGGTGTAGGGACTGGAGGAGGTTACAGAGATAGGGAGGGTTGTAGGGGCTGGAAGAGGTTACAGAGATAGGGAGGGGTGTAGGGGCTGGAGGAGTTTACAGTCATAGGGAGGGGTGTAGGGGCTGGAGGAGGTTACAGAGATAGGGAGGGTTGTTGGTCGCTGTAGGAAGTTACAGATATAGGGAGGGGTGTAGGGGCTGGTGGAGGTTACAGAGATAGGGAGGAGTGTAGGGGCTGTAGGAGGTTACAGAGATAGGGAGGGGTGTAGTTGCTGGAGGAGGTTACAGAGATAGGGAGGGCTGTAGGGGCTGGAGGAGGTTAAAGAGAAGGGAGGGGTGTAGGGGCTGGAGGAGGTTACAGAGATAGGGAGGGGAGTAGGGGATGGAGGAGGTTACAGAGATAGGGAGGGGTGTAGGAGACTGGAGGAGGTTACAGAGATAGGGAGGGGTGTCGGGGCTGGAGGAGGTTACAGTGACAGGGAGGTTTGTAGGGGCTCGAGGAAGTTACAGAGATAGGGAGGGTTATAGGGGCTGGAGGAAGTTACAGAGATAGGGAGTGTTGTAGGGGGCTGGTGGAGGTTACAGAGATAAGGAGGTTGGTTGGGACTGGAGAAGGCTACAGGGATAGGGAGGAGTGTAGGGGTTGCAGTAGTTTACCGAGATAGGGAAGGCTGTAGGGGCTGGAGGAAGTTACAGAGATCGGGAGGAGAGTAGAGTTTGGAGGTGTTTACAGATATAGGGAGGGATGTAGGGGCTGGAGTAGGTTACAGAGATAGGGAGAGTTGTAGGGGTTGGAGGAGGATAGAGAGATAGGGAGGGTTGTAGGAATGGAGGATGTTACAGAGATAGGGATGGGTGTAGGGTTTGGAGGAGGTTACTGATATAGGGAGGGGTGTAGGGGCTGGAGGAGGTTACAGAGATAGGGAAGGTTGTAGTGACTGGAGGAGGTTATAGAGATAGGGAGGGTGTCTAGGGGCAGGAGGAGGATACAGTGATAGGGAGGGTTGTAGGGGCGGGAGGAGGTTACAGAGTTAGGGAGGGGTGTAGGTGTGGGAGGTGGTTACAGAGATATGGAGGTTTGTAGGGGCTGAAGGATGTTACAGAGATAGGGAGGGGTGTATGGACTGGTGGAGTTTACAGAGATAGGGAGGGACATAGGGGATGGAGGAGGTTACAGAGTTAGGGAGGTTTGTAGGGGCTGGAGGAGGTTACAGAGATAGGGAAGGTTGTAGGGACTGGAGGAGGTTACATAGATAGGGAGGGTTGTAGGGGCGGGAGGAGGTTGCAGAGATAGGCAGGGTTGTAGGGGCGGGAGGAGGTTTCAGAGATAGGCAGGGTTGTAGGGGGTGGAGGAGGTTACAGAGATAGGCAGGGTTGTAGGGGGTGGAGGAGGTTACAGAGATAGGGAGGGTTGTAGGGGCTGAAGGATGTTGCACAGATAGGGAGGGTTGTAGGGGTTGGAGGAGGTTAAAGAGATAATGAGGGTTGTGGGGGCTGGAGGAGGTTACAGAGATAGGGAGGGGTGTAGGGGCTGGAGGAGGGTACAGAGATAGGGAGGGGTTTAGGGGCTGCAGGAGGTTACAGAGATAGGGAGGATTGTAGGGGCTGGAGGAGGTTACAGTGATAGGGAGGGGTGTATGGGCTGGAGGAGGTTACAGAGATAGTGAGAGTTCTGGGGCTGGGGGAGTTTACAGAGGTAGGGAGGTTTGTAGGGACTGGAGGAGGTTGCAGAGATAGGGAGGGGTGTAGAGCCTGCAGGAGGTTACAGGGATAGGGAGGTTTGTAGGGGCTGGAGGAGGTTACAGAGATTTTGAGGGGTGTACGGGCTGGAGGAGGTTACAGAGTTAGGGAGGGGTGTAGGGGCTGAAGGAGGTTACAGAGATAGGGAGGGTTGTAGGGGCTGGCCGAAGTTACAGAGATAGGGAGGGTTGTAGGGACTAGAGGAGGTTACAGAGATAGGGAGGGGTGTAGAGCCTGCAGGAGGTTACAGGGATAGGGAGGTTTGTAGGGGCTGGAGGAAGTTCCAGAGATTGGGAGGGGTGTAGGGGCTGGAGGAGGTTACAGAGATTTTGAGGGGTGTAGGGGCTGGAGGAGGTTACAGAGATAGGGAGGGTTTTCGGTGCTGGAGGAGATTACAGAGTTAGGGAGGGGTGTAGGGGCTGAAGGAGGTTACAGAGATAGGGAGGGTTGTCGGGGCTGGCCGAAGATACAGAGATAGGGAGGGTTGTAGGGACTAGAAGAGGTTACAGAGATAGGGAGGGTGTAGGGGCTGGAGGCGGTTAAAGAGATAGGGAGTGTTGTATGGGCTTGAGGAGGTTACCGAGATAGGGAGGGGTGTAGGGACTAGAGGAGGTTACAGAGATAGGGAGGGTTGTAGGGGCTGGAGGAGGTTACAGAGATAGGGAGGAGGCTGGAGGAGGTTACAGAGATAGGGAGGAGGCTGGAGGAGTTTACAGAGATAAGGAGGGGGGCAGGAGGAGGTCACAGAGATAGGGAGGGGTGCTGGAGGTGTTTACAAAGATACGGAGGGGGGCTAGAGGAGGTTACAGAGATAGGGAGGGGGGATGGAGGTGATTACAGAGATAGGGAGGGAGGGGTACTAGGTTTCTCAATCCCTGTGTAAAAGCCTCGAGGGGCTGAATGGCCTCCTCGTGTTTGCTGTGAGACTTCCAGCTCCCTGACCTGGGTCCTTGCAGCTTCCCCACCCCCACCACCCCCTCCCCCCCGGCCGAGCGGAGGTCGGAGGGCGGAGGGGACAGGGTCACCGAGTGACCACCCTCCGGCCGGCCACTCACCAGCAGTGCCAGCCACCAGGGGACCCCGAGCTTGGTCACCTCCGAGACTCTGGAGAGGCGGAGTGCAAATCCGAAGCTGAGCTGGGCGAGGGCCAACATGATCAGGGCCGTCTGCCAAGGAGAGATGCACAGAGTGAGACAGAGGAGGCCATTTGGCCCATCACCCTCCCTGCTAGCCCTTTGGTCAAACTGTCTAATTACTCCTGCATTCCTACCCCCCCCCACCACCGCCTTCTTATTTTCCCTCTTTGTACATTTACCACCTCCCCGCCCCCCCTCCTGATCTCACCGCCACCCCCCCCCCCCCCCGCCGATTGGTCAGATTCCAACAACTCACTGCCTCATCTCCCCTCCCAATCCCCCTCCGCGCCCCACCCCCGCTTCCATTCCCCCCATTCCCCTTTGAACCCCGTGTCCCTCTGGTTACCGAC
>NW_024470765.1:60000-113548 GCF_017639515.1 Carcharodon carcharias
GAACTGTGCACAGTAACTCCCAGTGTGATACGGAGACCGGAACTGTGCACAGTAACTCCCAGTGTGATACAGAGACCGGAACTGTGCACAGTAACTCCCAGTGTGATACAGAGACCGGAAATGTGCACAGTGAATCCCAGTGTGATACAGAGACCGGAACTGTGCACAGTAACTCCCAGTGTGATACGGAGACCGGAACTGTGCACAGTAACTCCCAGTGTGATACAGAGGCCGGAACTATGCACAGTGACTCCCAGTGTGATACGGAGACCGGAAATGTGCACAGTGACTCCCAGTGTGATAAGGAGACCGGAAATGTGCACAGTGACTCCCAGTGTGATACAGAGACCGGAACTGTGCACTGTAACTCCCAGTGTGATATGGAGTCCAGAACTGTGCACAGTAACAACCAGTGTGATACGGAGACCGGAACTGTGCACAGTAACTCCCAGTGTGATATGGAGACCGGAACTGTGTACAGTGACTCCCAGTGTGATACGGAGACCGGAACTGAGTACAGTGACTCCCAGTGTGATACGGAGACCGGAACTGTGCACAGTGATTCCCAGTGTGATACAGAGACCGGAACTGTGCACAGTAACTCCCAGTGTGATACAGAGACCGGAACTGTGCACAGAGACTCCCAGTGTGATACGGAGACCGGAACTGTGCACAGTCACTCCCAGTGTGATACAGAGACCGGAATTGTGCACAGTAACCCCCAGTGTGATACGGAGACCGGAACTGTGCACAGTATGTCCCAGTGTGATACAGAGACCGGAACTGTGCACAGTGACGCCCAGTGTGATACGGAGACCGGAATTGTGCACAGTAACCCCCAGTGTGATACGGAGACCGGAATTGTGCACAGTGACTCCCAGTGTGATACAGAGACCGGAACTGTGCACAGTGACGCCCAGTGCGATACGGAGACTGGAACTGTGTACAGTGACTCCCAGTGTGATACGGAGACCAGAACTGTGCACAGTGACTCACAGTGTGATACGGAGACCGGAACTCTGCACAGTAACTCCCAGTGTGATACGGAGACTGGAACTGTGCACAGTAACTCCCAGTGTGATACAGGGACCGGAACTGTGCACAGTAACTCCCAGTGTGATACGGAGACTGGAACTGTGCACAGTAACTCCCAGTGTGATACAGGGACCGGAACTGTGCACAGTAACTCCCAGTGTGATACGGAGACTGGAACTGTGCACAGTAAGTCCCAGTGTGATACGGAGACCGGAACTGTGCACAGTGACTCCCAGTGTGATACGGAGACTGGAACTGTGCACAGTAACTCCCAGTCTGATACCGAGACAGGAACTGTGCACAGTGACTCCCAGTGTGATACGGAGACCGGAACTGTGCACAATGATTCCCAGTGAGATACGGAGACCAGAACTGTGTACAGTAACTCCCAGTGTGATACAGGGACCGGAACTGTGCACAGTGACACCCAGTGTGATACAGAGACCGGAACTGTGCACAGTAACTCCCAGTGTGATACGGAGACCGGAACTGTTCACAGTAACTCCCAGTGTGATACAGAGACAGGAACTGTGCACAGTGATTCCCAGTGTGATACGGGGGCCGGAACTGTGCACAGTAACTCCCAGTGTGATACCGAGACTGGAACTGTGCACAGTGACTCACAGTGTGATACAGAGACCGGAACTGTGTACAGTGACTCCCAGTGTGATACAGAGACCTGAACTCTGCACGGTGACTCCCAGTGTGATACAGAGACCTGAACTGTGCACAGTGACTCCCAGTGTGATACGGAGACAGGAACTGTGCACAGTAACTCCCAGTGTGATACAGTGACCGGAACTGTGCACAGTGACTCCCAGTGTGATACGGAGACCGGAACTGTGCACAGTAACTCCCAGTGTGATACAGAGACCGGAACTGTGCACAGTGACTCCCAGTGTGATACGGAGACCGGAACTGTGCACAGTATCTCCCAGTGTGATACGGAGACCGGAACTGTGCACAGTGACTCCCAGTGTGATACAGAGACTGGAACTGTGCATAGTAACTCCCAGTGTGATACAGAGACCGGAACTGTGCATAGTAACTCCCAGTGTGATACGGAGACCGGAACTGTGCATAGTAACTCCCAGTGTGATACAGAGACCGGAACTGTGCACAGTGACTCCCTGTCTAACCCTTTATTTGAAAGACTTCTGCCTGATCAGCTGATAATTGTTGAACGAACATCGAGTTACAGAAGCCAGTCAATTCTTGTATACATTGTATGAATGCTTTATTCTGCTTTTTCAACATTTTCAGGTTAGTGAATTCATAGCCAAACCCAAAACCGACATCACTCTGTTGGATATTGATTAGAAGTCGGTTATACTCTGTAAACAGAAGCCGTTATTACAAGAGTGTAGGTATTGGTTTAAACAATCTGAAAATGGCCAGCGATCACTCCATGCATTTGGAACGAGCTAAGGGAGCGACAGCAACATGAAGACAGAGAATTCCATTCTCGGTCTATACCCACTGAATATACCATCACATCAGAAAGTGTCCAATTCACCAGCGTGCTTTCCTGCACCAACAGAGTCGTTTCATGCTGCATGGTGTGAAACCATTAGTCAGGCACGCACTGGCACTCGCACTGACACATTCACAATCACACACACACGCACTGGCACTCACACTGACACATTCACAATCACACACACACGCACTGGCACTCGCACTGACACATTCACAATCACACACACGCACTGGCACTCACACTGACACATTCACAATCACACACACGCACTGGCACTCGCACTGACACATTCACAATCACACACACGCACTAGCACTCGCACTGACACATTCACAATCACACACACGCACTGGCACTCGCACTGACACATTCACAATCACACACACACGCACTGGCACTCGCACTGACACATTCACAATCACACACACGCACTGGCACTCACACTGACACATTCACAATCACACACACGCACTGGCACTCGCACTGACACATTCACAATCACACACACGCACTAGCACTCGCACTGACACATTCACAATCACACACACGCACTGGCACTCGCACTGACACATTCACAATCACACACACACGCACTAGCACTCTGACACATTCACAATCACACACACGCACTAGCACTCGCACTGACACATTCACAATCACACACACGCACTGGCACTCGCACTGACACATTCACAATCACACACACACGCACTGGCACTCGCACTGACACATTCACAATCACACACACACGCACTGGCACTCGCACTGACACATTCACAATCACACACACACACACTGGCACTCGCACTGACACATTCACAATCACACACACACGCACTGGCACTCGCACTGACACATTCACAATCACACACACGCACTGGCATTCACACTGACACATTCACAATCACACACACGCACTGGCACTCGCACTGACACATTCACAATCACACACGCACTGGCACTCGCACTGACACATTCACAATCACACACACGCACTAGCACTCTCACTGACACATTCACAATCACACACACACGCACTGGCACTCGCACTGACACATTCACAATCACACACACACGCCCTGGCACTCGCACTGACACATTCACAATCACACACACACGCACTGGCACTCGCACTGACACATTCACAATCACACACACACTGGCACTCGCACTGACACATTCACAATCACACACACACGCACTGGCACTCACACTGACACATTCACAATCACACACACACACACTGGCACTCGCACTGACACATTCACAATCACACACACAAGCACTGGCACTCGCACTGACACATTCACAATCACACACACGCACTGGCATTCACACTGACACATTCACAATCACACACACACGCACTGGCACTCGCACTGACACATTCACAATCACACACACGCACTGGCACTCGCACTGACACATTCACAATCACACACACGCACTAGCACTCTCACTGACACATTCACAATCACACACAGACGCACTGGCACTCGCACTGACACATTCACAATCACACACACACGCACTGGCACTCGCACTGACACATTCACAATCACACACACGCACTGGCACTCGCACTGACACATTCACAATCACACACACGCACTGGCAGTCGCACTGACACATTCACAATCACACACACACGCACTGGCACTCGCACTGACACATTCACAATCACACACACACGCACTGGCACTCGCACTGACACATTCACAATCACACACACACGCACTGGCACTCGCACTGACACATTCACAATCACACACACGCACTGGCACTCGCACTGACACATTCACAATCACACACACACGCACTGGCACTCGCACTGACACATTCACAATCACACACACGCACTGGCACTCTCACTGACACATTCACAATCACACACACACGCACTGGCACTCGCTCTGACACATTCACAATCACACACACACACTAGCACTCGCACTGACACATTCACAATCACACACGCACTGGCAGTCGCACTGACACATTCACAATCACACACACACGCACTGGCACTTGCACTGACACATTCACAAACACACACACGCACTGGCACTCGCACTGACACATTCACAACCACACACACACATGCACTGGCAGTCGCACTGACACATTCACAATCACACACACACGCACTGGCACTCACACTGACACATTCACAATCACACACACGCACTGGCACTCGCACTGACACATTCACAATCACACACACACACACTGGCACTCGTACTGTCACATTCACAATCACACACACATGCACTGGCAGTCGCACTGACACATTCACAATCACACACACACACACTGGCACTCGCACTGTCACATTCACAATCACACACACATGCACTGGCAGTCGCACTGACACATTCACAATCACACACACACTGGCACTCGCACTGACACATTCACAATCACACACACAAGCACTGGCACTCGCACTGACACATTCACAATCACACACACACACACTGGCACTCGCACTGACACATTCACAATCACCCACACACACACTGGCACTCGCACTGACACATTCACAATCACACACACACACACTGGCACTCGCACTGACACATTCACAATCACACACACACACACTGGCACTCGCACTGACACATTCACAATCACACACGCACACACCTGCACTGACACATTCACACACACACACACGCACACACTGGCACTCGCACTGACACATTCACAATCACACACACACTGGCACTCGCACTGACACATTCACAATCACACACACATGCACTGGCAGTCGCACTGACACATTCACAATCACACACGCACTGACACTCGCACTGCCACATTCACAATCACACACACGCATGGGCACTCGCACTGACACATTCACAATCACACACATGCACTGGCACTCACACTGACACATTCACAATCACACACACACACTGGCACTCGCACTGACACATTCACAATCACACATACCCACTGGCACTCGCATTGACACCTTCACAATCACACACACTCACGGGCACTCGCACTGATACATTCACAATTACACGCACACACACTGGCACTTGCACTGACACATTCACACACACACACACGCATTGGCATTCACACTGACACATTCACAATCACACACGCACTGGCACTCGCATTGACACATTCACAATCACACACACACTGGCACTCGCACTGACACATTCACAATCACACACGCACTGGCACTCGCATTGACACATTCACAATCACACACACACTGGCACTCGCACTGACACATTCATAATCACACGCACACTCTGGCACTCTCACTGACACATTCACAATCACACACACACACTGGCACTCGTACTGACACATTCACAATCACACACACACACACTGGCACTCGCACTGACACATTCACAATCACACACACGCACTGGCACTCGCACTGACACATTCACAATCACACACAGACACTGGCACTCACACTGAAATATTCACAATCATACACACATGCACTGGCACTCACACTGACACATTCACAATCACACACACACACTGGCACTCGTACTGACACATTCACAATCACACACACACACACTGGCACTCGCACTGACACATTCACAATCACACACACGCACTGGCACTCGCACTGACACATTCACAATCACACACAGACACTGGCACTCACACTGAAATATTCACAATCATACACACATGCACTGGCACTCACACTGACACATTCACAATCACACACACACACTGGCACTCGCACTGACACATTCACAATCACAGACACGCACTGGCACTCGCACTGATATATTCACAATCACACAGACACACTGGCAATCGCACAGATTTATTCACAATCACAGTAATGCACAGGAACTCACACTGACACAATCACACACACACACACACACACACACACACACACACACACTGGCACTCACACTGACACATTCACAATCATAAACACATAGGCACTTGCACTGACACATTCACAATCACACACACACTGGCACTCGCACTGACACATTCACAATCACACACTCACACACACTCGCACTGGCACTCACACTGACACATTCACAAACACACACACACACTGGCACTCGCACTGACACATTCACAATCACACACACACGCACTGGCACTCACACTGACACATTCACAATCACACATACACACACTGGCACTCGCACTGACACACACAATCACACACACACTGGCACTCACACTGACACATTCACAATCACACACACTGGCACTCACACTGACACATTCACAGTGACACACACACCCTGGCACTCACACTGAAACTTTCACAATCACACACACACACTGGCACTCACACTGACGCATTCACAATCACACACACACTGGCACTGGCACTCACACATTCACAATCGCAAGCACACTGGCCCTCTCACTGACATATTCATAATCACACTGACATACACACATGCTCATACTGACACTCACACACACATGCACGCACTCATACACACAAACACAGACATACACTCACACACAGTGACACACACACACTCAAAGACACACGTACACACACACACCCTCAATCACTCTCTCTCCCTCTCTCTCTCACACACACACTCTCTCATATACACACACACACTCACATACACAATCTCTCACACATGTTCACAGAATCTCACACACTCACACATGCACGCACGCACACTGTCACACACACACTCTTGCACACTGTCTCAGAAACACACAATCACATACTCTCACAACATACCCACACAACACACATACAAGCATGCACACATTCACACAGACACTCACATACACACACACACACAGTCCCACACACTCACACAGAGACTCATACATACTGTCTCACACACACACTTATACACACGCTCACACACATACATACACACACACATACACTAAACACACTCTCTCTCGCACACAGGGACTCATCTATATATACACACACATATTCAGACAGAGACTCATACTCATACTCACACACATACTCACAAACACACACATATGCACACACACAGTCACACAAACACACATACCCAGACAGAGCCTCATATACTCACACACACTCACACATATTTATACACACACGCTCACACAGACGCACATACACCACACACAAACACACACACACACACACACACAGACTCATCTATACACACACACAGACTCAGACAGAGACTCACATACACTCTCACACACACATTCACATACACATACACACACATACTCAGAGACTCATATACACTCTCACACACACATACACTCACATACACGTACACACACTCACAGACTCATACAGAGACCCAAATACACGCTCAGAAACACACTCACACACGCTCACACACACACTCACACAGTCATACAGAGACTCATTTGCACGCTCACACACACACATTCACATACACATACACATACACACACACACTCAGACAGACACTCATATACACTCTCACAAACACATAAATACACACACACACACACACACACTCACACACTCAGGCAGATACTCAGATACACTCTCACACACGCATACACAGTCAGACAGACGCTCACACACTCAGACACACACAAACTGTTATAAATTGTGGCTATAACAGGTCCCTCGAAGTTCAGATTCAATGTAGAATGAGGAGATTCGGTGCTGTGCTGGCAACAATAACAGATTTGCTGTCAGAACATGGAATCTGACCGTCAGAATCGTCACTCGTTGTCCATCAGGCTCCTGCCCATGAGGGTCACCGGCTGGAAGAGGAAAGACAGAACAGACTCAGACAGTGCAAAGGGAATGGACGGCTCAGTCTGATATCCGGAGACGATACAGAGGGATGAGCTAAAACAATGAGATTTCAGGATGGATAGAACTACTCAAGATCACTGTGATATGGCAAGAGAACAAAGTGATGCTAACACGGAGCTTAATGCTGAGGGAGTGCCGCACTGTCGGAGGGTCAGTACTGAGGGAGTGCCGCACTGTCGGAGGGTCAGTACTGAGGGAGTGCCGCACTGTCAGAGGGTCAGTACTGAGGGAGCGCCGCACTGTCGGAGGGTCAGTACTGAGGTAGCGCCGCACTGTCAGAGGGTCATTACTGAGGGAGTGCCGCACTGTCGGAGGGTCAGTACTGAGGGAGTGCCGCACTGTCGGAGGGTCAGTACTGAGGGAGTGCTGCACTGTCAGAGGGTCAGTACTGAGGGAGTGCCGCACTGTCGGAGGGTCAGTACTGAGGGAGTGCCGCACTGCCGGAGGGTCAGTGATGAGGGAGTGCCGCACTGTCGGAGGGTCAGTGCTGAGGGAGTGCTGCACTGTCGGAGGGTCAGTACTGAGGTAGCGCCGCACTGTCAGAGGGTCATTACTGAGGGAGTGCCGCACTGTCGGAGGGTCAGTACTGAGGGAGTGCCGCACTGTCGGAGGGTCAGTACTGAGGGAGCGCTGCAATGTCGGTGGGTAAGTACTGAGGGAGTGCTGCACTGTCGGAGGGTCAGTACTGAGGGAGTGCTGCACTGTCGGAGGGTCAGTACTGAGGGAGTGCCGCACTGTCCGAGGGTCAGTACTGAGGGAGTACCGCACTGTCAGAGGGTCAGTACTGAGGTAGCGCCGCACTGTCAGAGGGTCATTACTGAGGGAGTGCCGCACTGTCGGAGGGTCAGTACTGAGGGAGCGCCGCACTGTCGGAGGGTCAGTACTGAGGGAACGCTGCACTGTCGGAGGGTCAGTACTGAGGGAGTGCCGCACTGTCGGAGGGTCAGTACTGAGGGAGTGCCGCACTGTCAGAGGGTCAGTACTAAGGGAGTGCCGCACTGTCGGAGGGTCAGTACTGAGGGAGTGCTGCACTGTCGGAGGGTCAGTGCTGAGGGTGTGCCGCACTGTCGGAGGGTCAGTACTGAGGGAGTGCTGCACTGTCGGAGGGTCAGTACTGAGGGAGTGCCGCACTGTCGGAGGGTCAGTACTGAGGGAGTGCCGCACTGTCGGAGGGTCAGCACTGAGGGAGTGCCGCACTGTCGGAGGGTCAGTACTGAGGGAGAGCCGCACTGTCGGAGGGTCAGTACTGAGGGAGTGCCGCACTGTCGGAGGGTCAGTACTGAGGGAGTGTTGCACTGTAGGAGGGTCAGTAATGAGTGAGTGCCGCTCTGTCGGAGGGTCAGTACTGAGGGAGTGCCGCACTGTCGGTGGGTAAGTACTGAGGGAGTGCAGCACTGTCGGAGGGTCAGTACTGAGGGAGTGCCGCACTGTCGGAGGGTCAGTACTGAGGGATTGCCGCACTGTCGGTGGGTAAGTACTGAGGGAGTGCCGCACGGTAGGAGGGTAAGTACTGAGGGAGTGCCGCACTTTCGGAGGGTCAGTACTGAGGGATTGCCGCACTGTCGGTGGGTAAGTACTGAGGGAGTGCCGCACGGTAGGAGTGTAAGTACTGAGGGAGTGCCGCACTTTCGGAGGGTCAGTACTGAGGGAGTGCCGCACTGTAGGAGGGTCAGTACTGAGTGAGTGCCGCACTGTCGGTGGGTCAGTACTGAGGGAGCGCCGCACTGTCGGAGGGTCAGTACTGAGGGAGTGCGGCACTGTCAGAGGGTCAGTAATGAGGGAGTGCCGCACTGTCAGAGGGTCAGTATTGAGGGAGTGCTGCTCTGTCAGAGGATAAGTACTGAGGGAGCGCCGCACTGTCGGATGGTCAGTGCTGAGGGAGCGCCGCACTGTCAGAGGGTCAGTGCTGAGGGAGTGCCGCACTGTCGGAGGGTCAGTACTGAGGGAGTGCTCCACTGTCAGAGGGTCAGTACTGAGGGAGTGCAGCACAGTCGGAGGGTTAGTACTGAGGGAGTGCCGCACTGTCGGAGGGTCAGTACTGAGGGAGTGCCGCACTGTCGGAGCGTCAGTACTGAGGGAGTGCCGCACTGTCGAAGGGTCAGTACTGAGGGAGTGCCGCACTGTCGGAGGGTCAGTACTGAGGGAGAGCCGCACTGTCGGAGGGTCAGTACTGAGGGAATGTTGCACTGTAGGAGGGTCAGTAATGAGTGAGTGCCGCTCTGTCGGTGGGTAAGTACTGAGGGAGTGCAGCACTGTCAGAGGGTCAGTACTGAGGGAGCGCCGCACTGTAGGAGGGTAAGTACTGAGGGAGTGCCGCACTTTCGGAGGGTCAGTACTGAGGGATTGCCGCACTGTCGGTGGGTAAGTACTGAGGGAGTGCCGCACGGTAGGAGGATAAGTACTGAGGGAGTGCCGCACTTTCGGAGGGTCAGTAATGAGGGAGTGCCGCACTGTAGGAGGGTCAGTACTGAGTGAGTGCCGCACTGTCGGTGGGTCAGTACTGAGGGATTGCCGGACTGTAGGAGGGTCAGTACTGAGGGAGTGCTGCACTGTCGGAGGGTCAGTACTGAGGGAGTGCCGCACTGTCGGAGGGTCAGTACTGAGGGAGCGCCGCACTGTCAGAGGGTCAGTGCTGAGGGAGTGCCGCACTGTCAGAGGGTCAGTACTGAGGGAGTGCTCCACTGTCAGAGGGTCAGTACTGAGGGAGTGCAGCACAGTCGGAGGGTTAGTACTGAGGGAGTGCTGCAGTGTCGGAGGGTCAGTACTGAGGGAGTGCCGCACTGTCAGAGGGTCAGTACTGAGGGAACGCCGCACTGTTGGAGGGTCAGTACTGAGGGAGTGCCGCACTGTCAGAGGGTCAGTACTGAGGGAACGCCGCACTGTTGGAGGGTCAGTACTGAGGGAGCACCTCACTTTCGGAGGGTCAGTACTGAGGGAGTGCCGCACTGTCAGAGGGTCAGTACTGAGTGAGCGCCGCACTGTCGGAGGGTCAGCACTGAGGGAGTGCCGCACTGTCGGAGGGTCAGTGCTGAGGGAGTGCTGCACTGTCGGAGGGTCAGTACTGAGGGAGCGCCGCACTGTCGGAGGGTCAGTGCTGAGGGAGTGCTGCACTGTCAGAGGGTCAGTACTGAGGGAACGCCGCACTGTTGGAGGGTCAGTACTGAGGGAGCACCTCACTTTCGGAGGGTCAGTACTGAGAGAGTGCCGCACTGTGGGAGGGTCAGTACTGAGGGAGTGCCGCACTGTCAGAGGGTCAGTACTGAGTGAGCGCGGCACTGTCGGAGGGTCAGTACTGAGGGAGTGCCGCACTGTCGGAGGGTCAGTACTGAGGGAGCGCGGCACTGTCGGAGGGTCAGTACTGAGGGAGTGCCGCACTGTCGGAGGGTCAGTACTGAGGGAGTGCCGCACTGTCGGAGGGTCAGTACTGAGGGAGCGCGGCACTGTCGGAGGGTCAGTACTGAGGGAGTGCCGCACTGTCGGAGGGTCAGTACTGAGGGAGTGCCGCACTGTCGGAGGGTCAGTACTGAGGGAGCGCCGCACTGTCGGAGGGTCAGTACTGAGGGAGCGCCGCACTGTCGGAGGGTCAGTACTGAGGGAGCGCCGCACTGTCGGAGGGTCAGTACTGAGGGAGCGCCGCACTGTCGGAGGGTCAGTACTGAGGGAGCGCCGCACTGTCGGAGGGTCAGTACTGAGGGAGCGCCGCACTGTCGGAGGGTCAGTGCTGAGGGAGTGCTGCACTGTCAGAGGGTCAGTACTGAGGGAGTGCCGCACTGTTGGAGGGTCAGTACTGAGGGAGCACCTCACTTTCGGAGGGTCAGTACTGAGGGAGTGCCGCACTGTGGGAGGGTCAGTACTGAGGGAGTGCCGCACTGTCAGAGGGTCAGTACTGAGTGAGCGCGGCACTGTCGGAGGGTCAGTACTGAGGGAGTGCCGCACTGTCGGAGGGTCAGTACTGAGGGAGTGCTGCACTGTCGGAGGGTCAGTACTGAGGGAGTGCCGCACTGTCGGAGGGTCAGTACTGAGGGAGTGCTGCACTGTCGGAGGGTCAGTACTGAGGGAGCGCCGCACTGTCGGAGGGTCAGTACTGAGGGAGCGCCGCACTGTCGGAGGGTCAGTACTGAGGGAGCGCCGCACTGTCGGAGGGTCAGTACTGAGGGAGCGCCGCACTGTCGGAGGGTCAGTACTGAGGGAGTGCCGCACAGTCGGTGGGTCAGTACTGAGGGAGTGCCGCACTGTTGGAGGGTCAGTAAGGAGGGAGTGCTGCATTTTCGGAGGGTCAGTACTGAGGGAGCGCCGCACTGTCAGAGGGTCATTACTGAGGGAGTGCCGCACTGTCGGAGGGTCATTACTGAGGGAGTGCCGCACTGTCGGAGGGTCAGTACTGAGCGAACGCCACACTGTCAGAGGGTCAGTACTAATTTAGGGCTGCACTGTCGGAGGGTCAGTACTGAGGGAGTGCCGCACTGTCGGAGGGTCAGTAATGAGCGAGTGCCGCACTGTCAGAGGGTCAGTACTGAGGGAGCGCCGCACTGTCAGAGGGTCAGTACTGAGGGAGCGCCGCACTGTCAGAGGGTCAGTACTGAGGGAGTGCCACACTGTCGGAGGGTCAGTGCTGAGGGAGCACCGCTCTGTTGGAGGGTCAGTACTGAGTCAGTGCTGCACTTTTGAAGGGTCAGTACTGCACCCCTCCCTGTCTCTCTACCTTACTCTAGCCCCTACACCCCTCCCTATCTCTGTAACCCTCCCACGACCCTCCGAGATCTCTGCGTTCCTCCAATTCCGGCCTCTTGACCATCCCCCCCACCCGATTTTAATCGCTCCACCATTGGCGGCCGTGCCTTCAGCTGCCTGTGGGTTCCCTGAGCTGTGGAACTCCATCCCTCAGCCTCCCTCCGTCTCTCTATCTCTCTGTTTCTATCTCTCTCTCTCTCTCCTTGTCTCTCTCTCTGTCTTTCTCTCTCTGTCTCTCTCTCTCTGTCTCACTCATTCTGTCTCTCTCTCTCTCTCTGTCTCTCTCTCTGTCTCTCTCTCTCTGTCTCTCTCTCTATCTCTCTCTCGCTCTGTCTGTCTCTCTCTCTCTGTCTCTCTCTGTCTGTCTCTCTCTGTCTCTCTCTGTCTCTCTCTCTGTCTCTCTCTCTCCCTGTCTCTCTCTCTCTCTCTCTCTCTCTCTGTCTCTCTGTCTGTCTCTCTCTCTCTGTCTCTCTCTCTTTGCCTCTCTCTCTCTGTCTCTCTCTCTTTGCCTCTCTCTCTGTCTCTCTCTCTCTCTCTGTCTCTCTCTGTCTCTCTCTCTCTGTCTCTCTCTCTCCCTCTGTCTCTCTCTGTCTCTGTGTCTCTATCTCTCTATCTGTATGTGTCTCACTCTGTCTTTCTCTCTGTCTCTCTTTCTCTGCCTCTCCCTCTCTTTCTGTCTCTGTCTCTGTCTCTATCTCTCTCTGTCTCTCCCTCTGTCTCCATGTCTCTCTCTGCCTCTCTCTCTCTCTGTCTCTCCCTCTGTTTCTGTGTGTGTGTCTCTCCCTCTCTCTGTGTCTCTCCCTCTGTGTCGGTGGTCTCACTCTCTCTCTCCCTCTGTCTCTGTCTGTGTGTGTGTGTGTCTCTCTCTCTCTCCTTATTTAAGATGTTCCTTAAAACCTCCCTCTTTGGCTGGGCTCTTTGTCACCTATCTGAAAATCTCCACCATGTGGCTTGGAGTTAAAATTGGGCCTCAGTTGCACTCATCTGACCTCGAGCTGCTATGTAAACACAGCGATTGAGCTGTGACTGCTGTGGAGAACTCACCATACTGCTGTAAGAATGACAGCATCGTGTCACCTTGCAAATGAACACGCAAGTGGTGATGCAGACGCTAAACTCGAGGAGCGTGAACAGGAGGAGGATGATAAACGTGTAGTACATCAAGGTCTGGACGAGAGAGAGCACCAATTAGAAACGCAAGTCACAGAGAGCAGGAACACCCCCTCATCGAGCCTGTTACACAGGAACAGGAGGAGCCCCCATTCAGCCCCCCCTCCTCGAGCCTGTTACACAGGAACAGGAGGAGGACCCATTCAGCACCCCCCTCTCGAGCCTGTTACACAGGAACAGGAGGAGGCCCCATTCAGCCCCCCCCTCCTCCTCGAGCCTGTTACACAGGAACAGGAGGAGGCCCCATTCAGACCCTCCTCCCTCCTCAAGCCTGTTACACAGGAACAGGAGGAGGCCCAGTGTTTCCAACACTCATGCCTCAACGACCATCAGGAGTTACAAGAGGCGGCCTGGGTCATCGATCACATTACCCCTTGGGATCTTGCTGTGCGCCGTTTAATTACATTCCTTGACGGGATGCGGGCCAGCATTTGTTGCCCACCCCTACTTGCCCCTTCAACCGAGTGGCCCCCTTTGCTGGGCCATTCCAGAGGGTTGGCAGTTCAGAGTCCACCACATGAGGCTGTGAGGCCCGGAACCTTGTGTAGGCCGGACCTGGGTGAGGAGGGCAGATTCCCTTCTCTAAAGGGGACATCGGTCAACCGGTTGGCTTTTTTAAACCCCCCCAAAAAAAATCAAGGATAGTTTGGTGTTCGGCGTGACTGGGACTAGCGTTGTCCATCTTCTTCATCGATCTGAAATTCCACTGGTTCGCGTGGCGGGTACTTGGGCCCACCTCCCAGGGCGTAAGCCTAGGCCTCTGGCTTATCATCCAGTGACGCCAGGTCCCCAGTGACTACTGTCTCCCCTGACCTGATTGAAAGGTACATATTGGGGGCGGAGGTGGTGGGGGGGGAAGTCTCCCTCTCCCCCTCCCTCTAACATCAGCAGGAACGTTTGAGGACTCTGGGTCTCTACTCAATGGAGTTTAGAAGGATGAGGTCGGGGGGGGGATCTGATTGAAACTTACAGAATACTGAAAGGCCTGGATAGAGTGGACGTGGGGAAGATGTTTCCATTAGTAGGAGAGACTAGGACCCGAGGGGCACAGCCTCAGAGTAAAGGGAAGACCTTTTAGAACAGAGATGAGGAGAAACTTCTTTAGCCAGAGAGCGGTGAATCTATGGGATTCATTGCCACAGAAGGCTGTGGAGACCAGGTCATTGAGTGTATTTAAGACCGAGATAGATAGGTTCTCGATTGGTGAGGGGGTCGAAGGTTACGGGGAGAAGGCGGGAGAATGGGGTTGAGAAACTCATCAGCCGTGATTGGATGGCGGAGCTGACTCGATGGGCCGAGTGGCCTAATTTCTGCTCCTATGTCTTATGGTCTTCCACTTACGTTGAAGTGCGGCAGCTCCTGGCAGTGCAGGGAGTCGTGTGCGCAGTCCTGGCTCTTGACCATGTCGACGATGTAGCCAATTGTCCCGGAGACGGCCAGGAAGGAGCTGGTGGTGTTTACGGCCAGACAGGCTCTGAGCTAGAAGGAAGAAGCAGGGCCCCGGCCATCAGTTCAATCTCGACATCGACAACACATTGGCGGGGGGGGCGAGCTGGGTACAAAAAGCTGCGTGGAGGATACAAAGAAGCGGCGGGTATGGGGGTGGGGGGAGGTGGTGGATAAGTCAGTCAGTGGAGCTGGCAGCAAGGTGGCAAAGACAAAACGGAGAGGAAACTTCCAAACAAAAACGTGATTCGGGCTGGTGGGGGTCGGATACAACACCCCAGTCCCCACTGTGTCCCCCCCAGCAACTGAAGGCGTTCAAGGCAACCCTGGAATCATTCACCGCGCAGCTGCTGTCGGAGAAATATCCGCCACTTCTGGTCGGTGAGCTTTATCTTTTAAGAGGAAGAAACGCGCTGGTGATGGGCTGTCCGGGATGTGTTTGGATAGCCGGCCTAGTCATCCCTCTCCTTGTGTCGGCAGAACCGACCTTTGGACGCCGATTAGAACGATGTGTGAGGAGGTCTCTGTCCACCGAAGCAGGGTTGGCCTCTCCGGGGACACGCTGGCCGAGAGATGCAGCTGGGGGAGATGTTCGGGCTGGACGACTCCCTCGATGGGGGTCTCGGGTGCGCTCACGACGGGGGTGAGGGTACAGCAAGCCATCGGGAAAGCAAGGGGCAAGTCGGCCTTCACTGAGAGGGGACTGGAGTACAGGGATAAAGCCGCCTTGCTCCGGTCGTCCAGGGTTTCGGTGAGACCACACCGAGAATATTTAAGACAGGCTTGACCAGCCAAGGGGGTCAAAGGTTATTCGTTGCCTGGGGCTGGAGGTTGTGAGCTATGAGGAAAGACAGGAGAGGCTGGGGTCGTTTGTCTCGGAGCAGCGAAGGTTGAGGAGGGGCTGGGGGGGGCGACCTGCTAGGGATGCATAAGATGATGAGGGGCATAGATGGGGTAGATAGGAAGGCACTTTTTCCATGAGTAGAGGGGTCAATAACCAGGGGGTCGTAGATTTAAGGTGAGAGGTAGAAGGCTAAGAGGGGAGTTGAGGAGAAATGTTATCACCCAGAGGGTGGCGGGAGGCTGGAACTCACTGCCCGAAAGGTTGGTTGAGTCTAGAAACTCTCGCCACATTTAAAGAAGTATTTAGATGTTCACTTGCGTTGCCAAAGTCTCCAGGGCTATGGACCGAGCGCTGGGAAATGGGATGAGTGGGAGTCAGAACGTTGTTGACCGGTGCTGACTCGATGGGCTGAAAGGCCTCGTCCTGTGCTGTAGACGTCTGTGAGCCTACGAGTTATCGGTGGGGTGGGGGCGGGGGGATGTGGAACAGCCATGACCACACCGAGAATATCGAGCACAATTTCAGTCTCCGTATTTAAGGGGTGAGAGGGCCTCTCCAGTGAGGAGAGGTCAAGGATATCTGTTTTTCTGTGGGGTTTAGAAAAACAAGAGGTCGTCTCGTTGAAACGTTCAGCGTCCTGAAGGGGCTCGACGGGTTAGAGACGGAGATGTTGTCTCCCCTCCCCCCACCCCCCCCCCCCACCACCCCCCCCGGCTGGGGGAATCTAGAACAAAGGGGCACAGTCTCAGGATAAGGGGGTCGGCCACTTCAGGCAGAGATGGGGAGAAATTTCTTCACTCGGAGGGTTTGTGAATCTTTGGAATTCTCTACCCCTGGAGAGCCGTAGATGCTGCACCACTGAATATATTTAAGGCCGGGATAGGCAGATTTTCGGTCTCTCTGGGAATCGAGGGATATGGAGAGCAGGCAGGAAAATGGCATTGAATCTCCAAGATTAGCCATGATTGTATTGAGTGGCAGAGCATGGTTGATGGACCGCATGGTCTACACCAGCTCCTGTTTCTTCTGTTTTTCTTTCCGTATAATGTGCGAGGTATGGGAATTTTCAGATACTGAAATTCAGCTGAAGTGAATTCTCAGGGTTTGTCACTCAGCGGGGTTGTGTTATTTGCCGCTGCCGACGCTGGGAGTTGGAAGGGTTTTTGGGTGTGTGGAGCAGTTGGTGGTGGTCGCGGCGTGATGGGGAGGTGAGCCCGATCCTTTAGGGTGACTTTCTGGAGGTCAGTCAGAGTTGAATTGTGGCATGAGGCTTGTCTGCTTTGCGTCGCAAGTCGCATGTGCTCTTTTGCACTTAGAAGCATGACATTGGAGGTCTGACAGAGAAAGCGCGTCTCCAAAAAGATGGACAAGCAGTGGGGATTCAATGGAAACACGCACACATCGCCATTGTGCCTCACCGAGCACACCATTCATGAGCAATGTCAGGGAGGTCAGCTAGCCAACAGAGGACAAAATAATTCAAAACCTGTTCCAGGAATTTTAGACTGGCAGAGTCCCCCACCCACCTTCGAGCAAACCAAAGCCCGGCAGCCATTTAACACCGGAGGTGGGACTTACGCCCCTCGCTAGGGAGGAAGTCCTGCCTCGGAGAGCTGCTGTCCAACCTGATTGGCCAGCAGCTCTCTCTCTCTCTAGGCCGCTGCAGCGCCCAGAAAGCCGCAGTGGACAGGACTGGGACTGCAAGCGGTCCCCAGAGCCCGAGTCCCGGAGGTCCAGGGCCATGTATGTTATTTGGGGGGGACGTCTCAGGGCGGGGAGGGGAGTGGGCAGTGGGGGCAGGTGGTATTGTTGGTGGAGAAGTCGGAGGTGAGGGGGGGTTGGGGGGGGGTGGTGGGGGTGGTGACGGGGGAGGGGCGGTGATCGGAAGGGAGGACCTGCAGGGGCCGGACTTTCGGGGGTGTGGGGTGGGCCTGGTGTTCGGAGGGGGCTGTTATCAGAGTCGCCCCCTTCCCTCCTTCCACACACGGCCTGACCCTGATGGGATTCACACCCCCTCCCCAGAACCCCTCCAGCTAGCCTGAAAATTGAGGCTGGGAGAAAAATGGCCTGTAAATGGTCAATAATTGGCCACTTAAGCGTTAGAAGCAGTTGAGAGAAGGTTTACCAGACTAATCCCAAGAATGGGCGGGCTGTTTTATGAGGGAAGGTCGGACAGGTTAGGCTCGTATCCGCTGGAGTTTAGAAGAGTGAGAGGTGACTCGATTGAAACCTTTAAGATCCTGAGGGGGTCTTGGACAGGGGTGGACATGGAGAGGGTGTTTCCTCTTGTGGGAGAATCTAGAACGGGGGGGGGGTCACTGTTTAAAAATAAGGGGGTCATCCATTTAAGACAGAGATGAGGAGAAATGTTTTCTCTCTGAGGGGGGTGGGGGCGAGACTTTGGAAATCTCTCCCTCAACAGGAGGCGGAGGCAGAGTCTGTGAATATTTTTAAGGCTGAGCGAGATGGATTCTTAGTTAACAAGAGGGTGAAAGGTTATGGGGGGTCAGGTGGGAGGTTGCAGTCAGGTCAAACATGGTCTTAGTGATTGGTGGAGAAGGCCCGAGGGGCTGAATGGCCTACTCCTGCTGGTAATTCGTACCATCGTATGTTCATACAGGATTTGTTGCTCTGTCGTTGTGGAGTGCTCTGTTGCTGAAGGGATGTTGGAGGGATGGGGATTTTCAGATCCTGAAATTTTCTTCAAACCCGTTCCCGGGGCTTTTTTTTTTTAACTCACCAGTTTGATGCGGGGATTCTTTTCTGCAGCAATGGACAGAGCTCCCGACACGATAAACTGCAGAGAAATGGAAACCTAAAGTCATGAGATCTCAAAAGTCAGAGACATTGTACAGCTTCCAGCTGAAAACTGAATTTCCCGTTAATAGCTGAAAGGATAACACAAGATTACATCTTTTAAGGCTTTTACTGTAACAAAAGACCATGAATACTATTGACTAAACACTGTCTTTGTTGGCAATATACACTTTGAAACATAAAAAAAAATCCCCCATTTTTCTCTTAGCACAATCCAAAAGGCACTTTGCAGACACACTTAAAAGTAAACTTTCAACTCCCCTGGAACCAGTCCAAGGCAGTTCTTAGTTCCCGAGAGTTTACTTTCGTCCTTTTCCTTTCTCAGCCTGCAAACATTTCATCTTAAAACTGTAGGGTTGTATTCTCTGGTGATTCTCCCTCTCGCTAAAGCTAGGCAAATCTTCCAGCCTCATTTTAACTCCCCATGCATTCGGTCTTGCCTCTTGCTGCTCTTCCTCGCCTGGATCCTGGCAGATTAAACATTTTCCGTGAGTTTTTACGGACATCATAGAAACCTTTCCCCTCTCAAAGCCCATTCCCATGGCCATGTGAATCACATGGGACTTGTACTTAGGTAGAAATGCTGATTAGCTATCCTGGAGACCCCAACAGGCATTTTTTTTTTGGAGTAATTGGACAGTTTAAAGCACAACTGTTCAGAGCCTGGCATTTTCCAGGACTTTGGAGACTCACAGTCTATCGACTGTAATCACAGTGGCTCCTACCATTGTCTCCCAGTATAAATACCTGGCACCTTCTTCCCAGTAAAACAACCTGGGCATGGATTAATCTCTAACAATCAAACCACCAGGCTTGCTGTGATGCAGACTTCAGAATAGGCCACATGAAACCCTTCAGTTTACCTTAAAATAAAGGCACAGCATGAAAGCATAATGTTCATATAAACCTCAAAAATGTAACAATGTGCAGATGCATGTGTATGTTTGTGTGTGTGTGTGTGTGTGTGTGTGTGTCAGTCTGTCAATGTATCTGTATGTACGAGTGTATGTCTGTGAATGTGTGTGTGTGACTGTGAGTGAGATTGTGAATCTGTGTGTGTGTGACAGTGAGTGAGACTGAGAGTGTGTGTGTGTGTGTGTGTGACTGTGACTGTGAGTGAGACTGCGAGTTTGTGTGTGACTGTGAGTGAGACTGTGAGTGTGTGTGTGTGACTGAGTGAGGCTGTGAGTGTGTGTGTGTGTGTGACTGTGAGTGTGTGTATGTGAGTGTGTGTGTGTGACTGTGAGTGAGACTGTGTGTGTGTGTATGTGTATGTGACTGTGAGTGTGTGTGTGTGTGTGTGTGTGTGTGACGTTGAGTGAGACTGTGAATCTGTGTGTGTGTGAGATTGTGTGTGGGTGTGAGTGTGTGTGTGTATTTGTGTGACTGTGAGTGTGTGTGTTTGTGTAACTGTGAGTGAGACTGTGAATCTGTGTGTGTGAGAGACTGAGTGTGGGTGTGAGTGTGTGTGTGTGTGTATTTGTGTGACTGTGAGTGTGTATGTGTGTGTTTGTGTGTGAGACTGTGAATCTGTGTGTGTACGTGAGACTGTGAGTGTGGGTGTATTTGTGTGACTGTGAGTGTGTGTTTGTGTGTGTGTGTGTGTATGTGATTGTGAGTGTGTGTGTGTGAGTGTGTAACTGTGATTGAGACTGTGAATCTGTGTGTGTGAGACTGTGAGTGTGGGTTTGAGTTTGTGTGTGTGTTTGTGGGAGTGTGTGCATGTTTGTGTGTCTGTGAGTGTGTGTGTGTGTGTGTGTGTGTGTGTGTGTGAGAGAGAGAGTGTGTGTGCTTGTGTGTGTGTCAGTGTGGGTGTGTGTGTGTGAGTGTGTGTGTGAGACTGTGAGTGTGGGTTTGAGTTTGTGTGTGTGTTTGTGGGAGTGTGTGCATGTTTGTGTGTCTGTGAGTGTGTGTGTGTGTGTGTCAGTGTGGGTGTGTGTGTGTGAGTGTGTGTGTGAGACTGTGAGTGTGTGTGTGTGTGTGGTTGTGTGTCTGTGAGTGTGTGTGCGTGCGTGTGTGTGTGTTTGTGTGACTGTGAGTGTGGGTGTGTGTGTTTGAGTGTGGATGTGTGTGTGTGAGTGTGGGTGTGAGTGTGGGTGTGTGTGACTGAGTGTGTGTGTGTGTGTGTGACTGTGAGTGAGACTGTGAATCTGTGTGTGTGTGTGTGAGAGAGACTGTGAGTGTGGGTGTGTGTGTGTGAGTGTGGGTGTGAGTGCGTATGTGTGTTTGCGTGACTGTGAGTGAGACTTTGAGTGTGTGTGTGAGTGCGTGTGTGTGTTTGTGTGACTGTGAGTGAGACCGTGAGTGTACGAGAGAGAATGGAGAACTCACCACAATGCCAATCAGGAAGGGCATGGAGTATCTGACTGTGCAATAGTCAGTGAAGAGTGCAAGTGGGATGCCAAACAATATCTGAACCAGCCCGATCATAATCTGTGTTACCTGGAGGGGAAGAAGATAAAAGGAAGGAGAGAGGGGCAGAGGTAATCCTGGTTCCTGCAGACAACATGACAAATCTGTGGAGCACATGCTAACAATTATTCTCACAAAATGTTACCTCAACTCGAACTTGCAACTCAAAATGCCGCAAATCAACTTAAAACATAACTCTCAGCATAAAACAAAGCAAAATATAACTCTTAGCTAAATAAATAGCACTCATCACGAGCAAAATAAGGAAGTGGCGCACTGTCGGAGGGTCAGTACTGAGGGAGTGCCGCACTGTCGGAGGGTCAGTACTGAGGGAGTGCCGCACTGTCGGAGGGTCAGTACTGAGGGAGAGCCACACTGTCGGAGGGTCAGTACTGAGGGAGTGCAGCACTGTCGGAGGGTCAGTACTGAGGGAGTGCCGCACTGTCGGAGGGTCAGTACTGAGGGAGCGCCGCACTCTTGGAGGGTCAGTACTGATGGAGTGCCTCACTGTCGGAGGGTCAGTACTGAGGGAGAGCCGCACTGTCGGAGGGTCAGTACTGAGGGAGTGCCGCACTGTCGGAGGGTCAGTACTGAGGGAGCGCCGCACTCTTGGAGGGTCAGTACTGAGGGAGTGCCGCACTGTCGGAGGGTCAGTACTGAGGGAGTGCCACACTGTCGGAGGGTCAGTACTGAGGGAGCGCCGCACAGTCGGAGGGTCAGTACTGAGGGAGTACCGCACTGTCGGAGGATCAGTACTGAGGGAGTGCCGCACTGTTGGAGGGTCAGTACTGAGGGAGTGCCGCACTGTCGGAGGGTCAGTACTGAGGGAGTGATGCATTGTCGGAGGGTCAGTACTGAGGGAGTGCTACACTGTCGGAGGGTCAGTACTGAGGGAGTGCTGCACTGTCGGAGGGTCAGTACTGAGGGAGTGCTGCACTGTCGGAGGGTCAGTACTGAGGGAGTGCCGCACTGTCAGAGGGTCAGTACTGAGGGAGTGCCGCACTGTCAGAGGGTCAGTACTGAGGGAGCGGTGTGCATTGCCGGAAAGTTCCTCAGCTAGCTGAGTGTTACGCAATCGAGACTCAGCGAGGGAGCAAGATTACATTTGTTTACAAGAAGGGAGAGTTGGCCAAACTGAGAGCGAGAATTAAAGACAGTGAGAGAGAGAGAGAGACTGACACTGAGGGAGAGAGAGAGTGAGAAAATGAGGCAGTGAAAGAGAGAGAGACAGTGAAAGAGAGAGAGAGACAGAGAGAGAGAGAGACAGAGACAGAGAGAGAGGCAGTGAAAAAGAAACAGAGAGAGAGGCAGTGAAAGAGAGAGAGAGAGAGACAGTGAAAGAGAGAGAGACAGAGAGAGACAGAGACAGAGAGAGAGACAGAGAGAGACAGAGACAGAGAGAGAGACAGTGAAAAAGAGACAGAGAGAGAGAGACAGTGAGAGAGAGAGATAGAGAGAGAGAGAGACAGTGAAAGACAGAGAGACAGAGAGAGAGACAGAGAGAGAGAGAGACACAGAAAGAGAGAGAGACAGAGAGAGACAGAGTGAGAGAGAGAGACAGACAGAGAGAGAAGGAGTGAGGCAGAGGGATAGAGACCAAAAGACAGAGAGAGGGACAATGAGAGATGGAGAGAGTGTGAGGGAGAGAGAGATAGTGAGAGAGAGTGGCAGAGAGCAAAAGGCAGATGGAACGAGATGAAATATAAGGGTGTTTGGCTTAGCGAGAGTTAATTTGGGACTGAAGATCTGTATCGCCCACGGTGTGATATAATGGGTCACAGGAAAAGGGACCTGGGGCAGTCTGGGAGAGTATAGTGAGTATGTAGTTAGGCCACAGTCTGGGCCAGACCTTGCAGGTATCTAAATCGTTATGTGTTCCCAATTAACACAACTATACTGACTTTACAAAGCCATGTACATCTTTGTGAAACCTACTGAACAAACCCTTACAACATGGGAGAAAGGGAGTCAGAGAGAGACAGAGAGAGAGAGAGAGAGACAGAGAGAGAGAGAGACAGACAGACAGACAGAGAGAGAGAGGGACAGAGAGAGAGAGAGAGAGAGGGGGGGACAGGGAGAGAGACAGAGAGAGGGACAGATAAAGTGACAGAGGGAGAGACAGAGAGACAGAGAGAGAGACAGAGAGAGAGACACAGAGAGAGAGACAGAGATAGAGAGGGACAGAGAGAGAGGGACAGGGAGAGAGAGAGAGACAGAGAGAGAGGGAGACCGACTGAGAGAGAGAAACAGAGAGAGAGAGAGAGACAACTAGAGACACTGAGGGAGAGGCTGAGAGACAGGGACAGAGAGAGAGGGAGAAAGAGAGAGAGGCAGAACAGACAGAGACAGAGAGAGATACAACTAGAGAGACAGAGAGAGAGAGAAGATAAAGAGAGACAGAGTGAAAGAGAGAGAGAGAGACAGAGAGAGAGAGGGAGAGAGAGACAGAGTGAGAGAGAGAGACAAACACAGAGAGGGACAGAGAGAGAGACAGAGAGAGAGAGAGGGACAGTGAGAGAGAGAGAGGGGAACAGATAAAGTGACAGAGAGAGAGATAGAGAGAGAGACAGGAAGAGAAACAGAGAGACAGAGAGAGAGAGAGACAGAGAGAGAGAGAGAGAGAGAGAAAGAGATAGAGAGAGAGACAGAGAGAGTGAAAGAGAGACAACTAGAGAGATGACCAGAGGGAGAGAGAGAGAGAGAGATAGAGAGAGAGACAGGAAGAGAAACAGAGAGAGAGATAGAGTGAGAGAGAGACAGAGTGAGAGAGACAAAGAGAGAGAGACAGAGAGAGAGAGACAGAGATAGAGAGACAGAGAGAGAGAGACAGAGACAGAGGGGCAGAGAGAGTGAAGAGGAGAAAAATACAGAGAGCGAGTGAGAGAGAGAGACAGAGAGAGAGAGGCAGACAGAGTGAGAGAGAGAGACAACTAGAGAGATGACTAGAGGGAGAGAGACAGATAAAGAGAGACAGAGTGAAAAAGAGAGAGAGAGAGAGAGACGGAGTGAGAGAGAGGCAGAGACAGAGAGAGACAGTGAGAGAGGGAGACAGAGAGAGACAGAGTGAGAGAGAGAGAGAGAGACAGTGAGAGAGAGACAGAGACAGAGTGAGAGAGAGAGAGAGACAGAGAGAGACAGAGTGAGAGAGAAAGAGAGAGAGAGACAGAGTGAGAGAGAGAGAGAGACAGAGAGAGACAGAGTGAGAGAGAGAGACAGAGAGACAGACAGACAGAGAGAGAGACAGAGTGAAAGAGAGAGAGAGAAACAGTGAGAGAGAGACAGAGACAGAGTGAGTGAGAGAGAGAGAGAGACAGAGAGAGACAGAGTGAGAGAGAGACAGACAGAGAGAGAAACAGTGAGAGAGAGAGACAAAGAGAGAGAGACAGGAAGAGAAACAGAGAGAGTTAGAGTGAGAGAGAAATACAGAGAGAGAGATAGAGAGGGAGACAGAGAGAGAGAGACAGACAGAGTGACAGACAGAGTGAGAGAGAGAGACAGAGAGAGAGAGACAGAGACAGAGACAGAGTGAGAGAGAGACAGAGACGGAGATAGACAGAGTGAGAGAGAGACAGAGAGAGAGACAGAGAGAGAGACAGGAAGAGAGACAGAGAGAGAGTGAGAGAGAGAGAGTGAGAGAGACAGAGAGAGAGAGACAGAGACAGAGGGGCAGAGAGAGTGAGGAGGAGAAAGACACAGAGAGCGAGTGAGACAGAGAGAGACAGAGAGAAAGAGGCAGAGAGAGAGAGACAGAGTGAGAGAAAGTTAGACAGAGGGAGAGAGAGACAGAGACTGGGAGAGATGAAGAGAGAGAGAGAGGAAGAGAGACAGAGAGAGAGAGGAGGGTATACAGAGAGAGAGAGAGGGAGGGACACAGAGAGAGACAGAGAGAGAGGGAGACCGACTGAGAGAGAGACACAGAGAGAGAGAGAGACAACTAGAGAGACAGAGGGAGAGGCTGAGAGACGGACAGAGAGAGAGGGAGATAGAGAGAGAGACAGACAGAGTGAGAGAGAGAGAGACAACTAGAGAGATGACTAGAGGGAGAGAGACAGATAAAGAGAGACAGAGTGAAAGAGAGAGAGAGACAGAGTGAGAGAGAGAGAGAATGGAGTGAGAGAGAGACAGAGACAGAGAGAGACAGAGTGAGAGAGAGAGAGAGACAGAGAGTGAGAGAGAGAGACAGAGAGACACAGAGAGAGAGAGAGACAGAGAGAGAGGGAGGGACACAGAGAGAGAGACAGAGAGAGAGGGAGACCGACTGAGAGAGAGAGACAGAGAGAGAGAGAGAGACAACTAGAGAGACAGAGGGAGAGGCTGAGAGAGGGACAGAGAGAGAGGCAGAAGAGACAGAGACAGAGAGAGATACAACTAGAGAGACAGAGGGAGAAAGACAGATAAAGAGAGACAGACTGAAAGAGAGAGAGAGAGAGAGAGATGGAGTGAGAGAGAGACAGAGACAGAGAGAGACAGAGTGAGAGAGAAAGAGAGAGAGAGAGACAGAGTGAGAGAGAGAGAGACAGAGAGAGACAGAGTGAGAGAGAGACAGAGAGAGACAGACAGAGAGAGAGACAGAGTGATAGAGAGAGAGAGACAGACAGACAGAGAGAGAGACAGAGTGAAAGAGAGAGAGAGAGACAGTGAGAGAGAGACAGAGACAGAGTGAGAGAGAGAGAGAGAGACAGAGAGAGACAGAGTGAGAGAGAGAGATAGAGACAGTGAGAGAGAGACAGACAGAGAGAGAGACAGAGTGAGAGAGAGAGACAAAGAGAGAGAGACAGGAAGAGAAACAGAGAGAGATAGAGTGAGAGAGAAATACAGAGAGAGAGATAGAGAGGGAGACAGAGAGAAAGAGACAGACAGAGTGACAGACAGAGTGAGAGAGACAGACAGAGAGAGAGACAGAGACAGAGACAGAGTGAGAGAGAGACAGAGACGGAGATAGACAGTGAGAGAGAGACAGAGAGAGAGACAGTGTGAGAGAGACAGAGAGAGAGACAACTAGAGAGATGACTAGAGGGACAACTAGAGAGAGAGGTACAGTGAAAGAGAGAGAGACAACTAGGGAGACAGAGAGAGAGAGGCAGAGAGAGGGAGACAGAGTGAGAGAGAGACAGACTGAAAGAGATATACAACTAGAGAGATAACTAGAGAGAGACAGAGAGAGAGACACACAGAGCGGGAGACAGAGTGAGAGAGAGGGGCAGAGAGAAAGACAGAGAGAGAGACAGAGAGAGAGAGACAGACGGGCAGAGAAAGAGTGTGTAAGAGAGAGAGATAGAGAGAGCTACAACTAGAGAGACAGAGTGAAAGAGATAGAGAGAGAGAGAGACAGAGAGAAAGAGACAGAGAGTGGAGGAGAAAGATAGAGAGAGAGACAGAGAGAGGGACAGAAAGAGAGAGACAGAGAGAGAGACAGAGTGAGAGAGAGAGACACAGAGAGAGAGGCAGAGAGAGGAAGAGAGACAGAGACAGACAGTGAGAGAAAGAGACAGAGAGAGAGAGGAAGAGAAACAGAGAGAGAGAGAGTGAGAGAGACAGAGTGAGAGAGCGGAGATACAGAGTGAGATAGAGAGACAGAAAGAGACAGAGTGAGAGAGAGAGACAGACAGAGACAGAGAGAGAGAGGCAGAGAGAGGGAGCGAGACAGAGACAGACAGTGTGAGGAGGAGAAACGCACAGAGAGTGAGATTGAGAGACAGAGAGAGAATGAGAGAGAGAGAGAGAGACAGTGAGAGAGAGAGAAAGAGAGACAGAGGGAGAGAGACAGTGAGAGACACACACACAGGTGACGGGGATATTAAGGAGTCTGATTCTAGTCTGAGACAGTTTCAGCTCCACCCACGAGCTGTACAATTGTTTAAATTGCTGGTACAATTTCTCTGACCATCCTGTTGGTTACCTCCTTTCCCGGTCTGAGGGCCTCTCTGGCCACTGAGTTCACCATCAAGCCCTTGACGCCAAGGCTGAGGGCAGCTCTCAAAATATCCGCCCCCGCCCCCCCCCCCCTCCATCCAGGCACCCTCAGGATGCTGCTGAAAGTGATGTGCATCCCGCTAACCGAGGGAAGAACTCATTTTCCGCTCACCCCGCGCTACATACTCACCAACAGCCCCTCCGACGCACACACTTACCCCAGGGCCTTGGGCTCCCCTTCCAGAAACTTCTGGGCGTAGACGGTTTGGGGGCATGTGGGGGCGCTGGTGCCCGGGTAGGGAGGGTCAGTCTTGAAGAGGTGGGTGACCGCAACGTTCACGGCCTGAGTGCTGTCTGCTGGTGCGGACATCCTCACTGGGGTCTGCTGAGGCCAGGGTGAGAAAGCAGACACAGGGCTCAAGGATCTGGACACAGAACCGTGGGATCGCACTGTGCAAGGAGGAGGCCATGGTGGGGAATTCGGCCCATTCCGGGTGCTCCTGCTACACACAAGAGCCTCCTACACCCTCCCTCACCCCTCCATAACTCCGTCCCTCACCACACAGACTCCCCGCTCCCCGCGGGAGCGAGTCCCACATTCTCCCCGCTACACACCTCCCTATCTCTGTAAACCCCTCCAGTCCATAGACCCCTCCATATCTCTGTAACCTCCTCCAGCCCCTACAACCCTCCCTATCTCTGTAAACTCCTCCAGCCTCTACACCCCTCCCTATCTCTGTAACCTCCTCCAACCCCTACACCCCTCCCTATCTCTGTAAACCCCTCCAGTCCCTAGACCCCTCCATATCTCTGTAACCTCCACCAGCACCTACACCCCTCCCTATCTCTGTAATCTCCTCCATCCCCTACACCCCTCCCTATCTCTGTCACCTCCTCCAGCCCCTACACCCCTCCCTATCTCTGTAACCACCTCCAGCCCCTACAACCCACCCTATCTCTGTAACCTCCTCCAGCCCCTACAAACCTCCCTGTCTCTGTAACCTCCTCCAGCCCCTACAAACCTCCCTGTCTCTGTAACCTCCTCCAGCCCCTACACCCCTCCCTATATCTGTAACCTCCTCCAGCCCCTACACCCCTCCATATCTCTGTAACCTCCTCCAGCCCCTACAACCCTCCCTATCTCTGTAACCTCCTCCAGCCCCTACAAACCTCCCTGTCTCTGTAACCTCCTCCAGCCCCTACACCCCTCCCTATATCTGTAACCTCCTCCAGCCCCTACACCCCTCCATATCTCTGTAACCTCCTCCAGGCCCTACAACCCTCCCTATCTCTGTAACCTCCTCCAGCCCCCACAAACCTCCCTATCTCTGTAACCTCCTCCAGCCCCTACACCCCTCCCTATATCTGTAACCTCCTCCAGCCCCTACACCCCTCCCTATCTCTGTAACCTCCTCCAGCCCCTACACCCCTCCCTATCTCTGTAACCTCGTCCAGTCCCTACAACCCTCCCTACCTCTGTAACCTCCTCCAGCCCCTACACCCCTCCCTATCTCTGTAACCTGCTCCAGCCCCTACACCCCTCCCTATCTCTGTAACCTACTCCATCCCCTACACCCCTCCCTATCTCTGTAACCTCCTCCAGCCCCTACACCCCTCCCTATCCCTGTAACATGCTCCAGACCCTACAACCGTCCCTACCTCTGTAACCTCCTCCAGACACTACACCCCTCCCTATCTCTGTAACCTCCTCCAGCCCCTACACCGCTCGCTATCTCTGTAACCTCATCCAGCACCTACACCCCTCCCTATCTCTGTAACCTCCTCCAGTCCCTACAACACTCCCAATCCCTGTAACCTCATCCAGTCCCTACACCCCTCCCTATCTCTGTAACCTCCTCCAGCCCCTACACCCCTCCCTATCTCTGTAACCTCCTCCAGCCCCTACAACCCTCCCAATCTCCGTAATCTCCTCCAGCCCCTACACCCCTCCCTATCTCTGTAACTACCTCCAGCATCTACAACAATCCCAATCTCTGTAACCTCTTCCAGCGCCTACACCCCTCAGAACCTCTGTAACCTCATCCAGCGCTTACAACCCTCCAAATCTCTGTAAACTCCTCCAGCCCCTACACCCCTCCCTATCTCTGTAACCTCGTCCAGCCCCTACACACCTCCCTATCTCTGTAACCTCCTCCAGCCCATACACTCCACCCTATCTCTGTAAGCTCCTCCAGCCCCTACAACCCTCCCTATCTCTGTAACCTCCTCCAGCCCCGACAACCCTCCTTATCTCTGTAACTTCCTAGAGCCCCTACACCCTCCCTATCTCTGTAACCTCCTCAAGACCCTACAACACTTCCTATCTCTGTAAACTCCTCCAGACCCTACAACCCTCCTTATTTCTGTAACCTCATCCAGCACTTAAAAACCTCCCTACCTCTGTAATCTTCTCCAGTCGACTAAAAGTCTCCCTATTTCTGTAACCTCCTCCAGTCGACTAAAACACTTTTTATCTCTGAAAACTCCTCTAGACCCTAAACACATCCCTATCTCTGTAACCTCCTCCAGCAACTACATCCCTCCCTATCTCTGTAACCTCCTCCAGCACCTACACCCCTCCCTATCTCTGTAACCTCCTCCAGCCCCTACAATCCTAGAGCCCCTACACCCTCCCTATCTCTGTAACCTCCTCAAACCACTAGACCACTCACTATCTCTCTAAATTCCTTCAGCCCCTACAACCCTCCCTAACTCTGTAACCTCCCCCAGAACCTACAACACTCCCTATCTCTGTAACCTCTTCCAGCCCCTACACCATTGCCTATCTGTGTAACCTCCTCCAGACCCTACAACCCTCCCTATCTCTGTAACCTCCTGCAGCGCCTACAACCCTCCCTATCTCTGTAAACACCTGCAGACCCTACACCCAATCCCTAGATCTGTAACCTCCTCCAACCCTACAACCCTCCCTATCTCTGTAACCTCCTCCAGTCCTTACAACCCTCCCTATCTCTGTATCCTCCACCAACCCCTCCACCCTCACTAACTCTGTAACCTCCTTCAGCCCCTACAACCCTCCCTATCTCTGTAACATCCTCCAGCCCCTACACCCCTCCCTATCTCTGTAACCTCCTCCAGCCCCTACACCCCTCCCTATCTCTTTAACCTCCTCCAGCCCCTACACCTCTCCCCAACTCTGTAACCTCCTCCAGCCCCTACACCTCTCCCCATCTCTGTAACCTCCTCCAGCCACTACAACCCTCCCTATCTCTGTAAACTCCTCCATGCCCTACAACCCTCCCTATCTCTGTAACCTCCTCCAGCCCCTACAACTCTCCCCATCTCTGTAAACTCGTTCAGCCCCTGCACCCCTCCCTATCTCTGTAACCTCCTCCAGACCCTACACCCCTCCCTATCTCTGTAACCTCCTACAGCCCCTACACCCCTCCCTACCTCTGTAACCTCCTCCAGACCCTACACCCCTCCCTATCTCTGTAACCTCCTCCAGCCCCTACAACCCTACCTGTACATGTAACCTCCTCCAGCCCCTACACCTGTCCCTATCTCTGTAACCTCCTCCAGCGCCTACAACCCTCACTATCTCTGTGACCTCCTCCAGTGCCTACAACCCTCCCTATCTCTGTAACCTCCTCCAGCCCCTACATCTCTCCCTACCTCTGTAACCTCCTCCAGACCCTACACCCCTCCCTATCTCTGTAACATCCTCCAGACCCTACACCCCTCCCTATCTCTGTAACCTCCTCCAGCCCTACAACCCTACCTGTACATGTAACCTCCTCCAGCCCCTACACCTCTCCCTATCTCTGTAACCTCCTCCAGCGCCTACACCCCTCACTATCTCTGTGACCTCCTCCAGTGCCTACAACCCTCCCTATCTCTGTAACCTCCTCCAGCCCCTACATCTCTCCCTACCTCTGTAACCTCCTCCAGACCCTACACCCCTCCCTATCTCTGTAACGTCCTCCAGCACCTACACACATCCCTATCTCTGTAACCTCCTCCAGACCCTACACCCCTCCCTATCTCTGTAACCTCCTCCAGCCTATATACCCCTCCCTACCTCTGTAAACTCCTGCAGCACCTACAACCCTCCCTACCTCTGTAACCTCCTCCAGCACCTAAAGCCCTCCCTATCTGTGTAACCTCCTCCAGTCCCTACACGCCTCCCTATCCCTGTAACCTCTTCCAGCCCCTACGAACCTTCCTATCTCTGTACCTCCTCCAGCCCCTACAACCCCCCCTATCTCTGTAACACCCTCCAGCCCCTACACTCCTCGCTATCTCTGTAACCTCCTCCAGCCCCTACAACACTCCCTATCTCTGTAACCTCCTCCGGCCCCTACACTCCTCCCTATCTCAATAGCCTTCTCCAGCCCCTACAACCCTCCCTATCTCTGTAACCTCCAACAGTCCCTACACCGCTCCCTATCTCTGTAAACTCCTCCAGACACTACACCCCTCCCTATCTCTGTAACCTCCTCCAGCCCTACACCCCTCTCTATCTCTGTAACCTCCTCCAGCCCCTACACCCCTCCCTATCTCTGTAAACTCATCCAGCACCTACAAACCTCCCTATCTCTGTAACCTCCTTCAGCCCCTACACCCCTCCCTATCTCTGTAACGTCCTCCAGCCCCCACACCCCTCCCTATCTCTGTAAACTCCTCCAGCCCCTACAACCCTCCCTATCTCTGTAACCTCCTCCAGCCCATATACCCCTCCCTACCTCTGTAAACTCCTGCAGCCCCTACACCCCTCCCTACCTCTGTAACTTCCTCCAGCACCTAAAGCCCTCCTTATCTGTGTAACCTCCTCCAGTCCCTACACGCCTCCCTATCCCTGTAACCTCTTCCAGCCCCTACGAACCTTCCTATCTCTGTACCTCCTCCAGCCCCTACAACCCCCCCTATCTCTGTAACACCCTCCAGCCCCTACACTCCTCGCTATCTCTGTAACCTCCTCCAGCCCTACACCCCTCCCTATCTCTGTAAGCTCCTCCAGCCCCTACAACACTCCATATCTCTGTAGCCTCGTCTATCCCTTCCAAACCTCCCAATCTCTGTAACCTCCCCAGTCCCTCCAAACCTCCCTATCTCTGTAAACTCTTCCAGCCCCTACACCATTCCCTATCTGTGTAACCTCCTCCAGACCCTACAACCCTCCCTATCTCTGTAACCTCCTGCAGCGCCTACAACCCTCCCTATCTCTGTAACCTCCTCCAGCCCCTACACCCAATCCCTAGATCTGTAACCTCCTCCAACCCCTACAACCCTCCCTTTCTCTGTAACCTCCTCCAGCCCTTACAACCCTCCCTATCTCTGTATCCTCCACCAACCCCTCCACCCCTCCCTAACTCTGTAACCTCCTTCAGCCCTACAACCCTCCCTATCTCTGTAACATCCTCCAGCCCCTACACACCTCCCTATCTCTGTAACCTCCTCCAGCCTCTACACCCCTCCCTATCTCTTTAACCTCCTCCAGCCCCTACACCCCTCCCTATATCTGTAACCTCCTCCAGCCACTACAACCCTCCCTATCTCTGTAAACTCCTCCATGCCCTACAACCCTCCCTATCTCTGTAACCTCCTCCAGCCCCTACACCTCTCCCCATTCCTGTAACCTCGTTCAGCTCCTGCAACCCTCCTATCTCTGTAACCTCCTCCAGACCCTACACCCTCCCTATCTCTGTACCACCTACAGCCCCTACACCCCTCCCTACCTCTGTAACCTCCTCAGACACTACACCCCTCCCTATCTCTGTAACCCTCTCCAGCACCCATACAACCCTACCTGTACATGTAACCTCCTCCAGCCCCTACACCTGTCCCTATCTCTGTAACCTCCTCAGCGCCTACACCCCTCACTATCTCTGTGACCTCCCTCCAGTGCTACAACCCTCCCTATCTCTGTAACCCTCCTCCAGCCCCTACATCTCTTCCCTACCTCTGTAACCTCCTCCAGCCCCTACACCCCTCCCTATCTCTGTAACCTCCTCCAGTCCCTAAACCCTCCCTATCTCTGTAACCTCCTCCAGCCCCTACACCCTCCCTATCTCTGTAAACTCCTCCAGCCCCTACACCCTCCCTATCTCTGTAACCTCCTCCAGCCCCTACAACCCTCCCTATCTCTGTAACCTCCTCCAGCCCCTACAACCCCCCCCTATCTCTGTAACCTCCCTCCACCCCTACACTCTCTCTGTAATCCTCCCCCCCCCCCCCCCCATCTCTGTAACCTCCTCCAGCCCCTACACCCCTCCCTATCTCTGTAACCTCCTCCAGCCCCTACAACCCTCCCTATCTCTGTAACCTCCTCCAGCCCCTACAACCCTCCCTATCTCTGTAACCTCCTCCAGCCCCTACACCCTCCCTATCTCTGTAACCTCCTCCAGCCCTACACCCCTCCCTATCTCTGTAACCTCCTCCAGCCCCTACACCCCGCCCTATCTCTGTAACCTCCTCCAGCCCCTACAACCCTCCATCTCTGTAACCTCCTCCAGCAGCCCTACACCCCTCCCTATCTCTGTAACCTCCTCCAGCCCTACAACCTCCCTATCTCTGTAACCTCTACCAGCCCCTACACCCCTCCCTATCTCTGTAACCTCCTCCAGCCCCCTACACCCCTCCCTATCTCTGTAACCTCCTCCAAACACTACACCCTCCCTATCTCTGTAACCTGCTCCAGCCCCTAAACCCTCCCTATCTCTGTAACCTCCTCCAGCCCCTTCAACTCTCCCTATCTCTGTAACCTCCTCCAGCACCTACAACCCTCACTATCTCTGTAACCTCCTCCATCCGCTACGCCCGAACCCTATCTCTGTAACCTCCTCCAGCCCCTACACCCCTCCCTATCTCTGTAACCTCCTCCAGCCCCTACACCCCTCCCTATCTCTGTAACCTCCTCCAGCCCCTACAACCCTCCCTATCTCTGTAACCTCCTCCAGCCCCTACAACCCTCCCTATCTCTGTAACCTCCTCCAGCCCTACAAACCTCCCTATCTCTGTAACCTCCTCCAGCCCCTACAACCCTCCCTATCTCTGTAACCTCCTCCAGCCCCTACACCCCTCCCTATCTCTGTAACCTCCTCCAGTACCTACAACCCTCCCTATCTCTGTAACCTCCTCCAGCCCCTACACCCCTCCCTATCTGTAATCTCCTCCAGCCCCTACAACCCTCCCTATCTCTGTAACCTCCTCCAGCCCAAAAAACTCTCCCTATCTCTGTAACCTCCTCCAGCCCCTACACCCCTCCCTATCTCTGTAACCTCCTCCAGCCCCTACAACCCTCCCTATCTCTGTAACCTCCTCCAGCCCCTACACCCCTCCCTATCTCTGTAACCTCCTCCAGCCCCTACACCCCTCCCTATCTCTGTAACCTCCTCCAGCCCCTACAACCTTCCCTATCTCTGTAACCTCCTCCAGCCCCCAACCTTCCCTATCTCTGTAACCTCCTCCAGCCCCTACAACCTCCCTATCTCTGTAACCTCCTCCAGCCCTACAACCCTCACAATCTCTGTAACCTCCTCCAGCCCCTATGACCCTCCCTATCTCTGTAACCTCCTCCAGCCCCTACACCCCTCCCTATCTCTGTAACCTCCTCCAGCCCCTACACCCTTCCCTATCTCTGTAACCTCCTCCAGCCCCCACACCCCTCCCTATCTCTGTAACCTCCTCCAGCCCTACACCACCCCCTCCCTATCTCTGTAACCTCCTCCAGCCCCTACAACCCTCCCTATCTCTGTAACCTCCTCCAGCCCCTACACCCCTCCTCTATCTCTGTAACCTCCTCCAGCCCCTACAACCCTCCCTATCTCTGTAACCTCCTCCAGCCCCTACACCCCTCCCTATCTCTGTAACCTCCTCCAGCCCCTACACCCCTCCCTATCTCTGTAACCTCCTCCAGCCCCTACACCCCTCCCTATCTCTGTAACCTCCTCCAGCCCCTACAACCCCTCCCTATCTCTGTATCATGCTCCTGCCCCTACACCCATTCCTAACTCTGTAACCTCCACCAGACCCTACACCTCACCCTATCTCTGTAACCACCTCTAGCCCCTACAACCCTCCCTATCTCTGTAACCCCCTCCACGCCCGACACCCTCCCTATCTCTGTAACCTCCTCCAGCCCCTACACCCCTCCCTATCTCTGTAACCTCCTCCAGCCCCTACACCCCTCCCTATCTCTGTAACCTCCTCCAGCCCCTACACCCCTCCCTATCTCTGTAACCTCCTCCAGCCTATACACCCCTCCCTATCTCTGTAACCTCCTCCAGCCCCTACAACCCTCCCTATCTCTGTAACCTCCTCCAGCCCCTACACCCTCCCTATCTCTGTAACCTCCTCCAGCCCCAACACCCTCCCTATCTCTGTAACCTCCTCCAGCCCCTACAACCCTCCCTATCTCTGTAACCTCCTCCAGCCCCTACAACCCTCCCTATCTCTGTAACCTCCTCCAGCCCCTACACCCTCCCTATCTCTGTAACCTCCTCCAGCCCTACAACCCCCCTATCTCTGTAACCTCCTCCAGCCCCTACACCCTCCCTATCTCTGTAACCTCTCCAGTCCCACCCCTACAACCCTCCCTATCTCTGTAACCTCCTCCAGCCCTACAACCCTCCCTATCTCTGTAACCTCCTCCAGCCCCTACACCCCTCCCTATCTCTGTAACCTCCTCCAGCCCCTACAACCCCCCTATCTCTGTAACCTCCTCAAGACCCTACACCCCTCCCTAACGCTGTAACCCCCTCCAGTCACTACAACCCTCCCTATCTCTGTAACCTCCTCCAACACCTACACCCCTCCCTATCTCTGTAACCTCCTTCATATCCTACACCCTCCCTATCTCTGTAACCTCCTCCAGCCCCTACAACTCTCCCTATCTCTGTAACCTCCTCCAGCCCCTACACCCCTCCCTATCACTGTAACCTCCTCCAACCCCCTACACCCCTCCCTATCTCTGTAACCTCCTCCAGCCCCTACACCCCTCCCTATCTCTGTAACCTCCTCCAGCCCCTACACCCTCCCTATCTCTGTAACCACCTCCAACCCCTACATACCTCTCTATCTCTGTAACCTCCTCCAGCCCCTACAACCCTCCCTATCTCTGTAATCCTCCAGCCCCTACACCCCTCCCTATCTCTGTAACCTCCTCCAGCCCCTACAACCCTCCCTATCTCTGTAACCTCCTCCAACACCTACACGCCTCACTATCTCTGTAACCCCCTCCAGCCCTACAAACCTCCCTATGTCTGTAACCTTCTTCAGCCGCTACAAACATCCCGATCTCTGTAACCTCCTCCAGCCCCTACACCCCTCCTATCTCTGTAACCTCCTCCAGCCCCTACACCCGTCCATATCTCTGTAACCTCCTCCAGCCCCTACACCCTCCCTATCTCTGTAACCTCCTCCACTCACTGCAACCCTCCCTATCTCTGTAACCTCCTCCAGCCCTACAACCCTCCCTATCTCTGTAACATCCTCCAGCCCTACACCCCTCCCTATCTCTGTAACCTCCTCCAGCCCCTACAACCCTCCCTATCTCTGTAACCTCCTCCAGCCCCTACAACCCTCCCCTATCCTTGTAACCTCCTACACCCCCTACCCCCTCCCTACTCTCTGTAACCTCCTCCAACCCCCTACAACCCTCCCTATCTCTGTAACCTCCTCCAGCCCCTACACACCTCCCTATCTCTGTAACCTCCTCCAGCCCCTACACCCCTCCCTATCTCTGTAACCTCCTCCAGTCCCTACACCCTCCCTATCTCTGTAACCTCCTTCAGCCCCACACCCTCCCTATCTCTGTAACCTCCTCCAGCCCCTACAACCCTCCCTATCTCTGTAACCTCCTCCAGCCCTACAACCCTCCCTATCTCTGTAACCTCCTCCAGCCCCTACACCCTCCCTATCTCTGTAACCTCCTCCAGCCCCTACACCCCTCCCTATCTCTGTAACCTCCTCCAGCCCCTACACCCCTCCCTATCTCTGTAACCTCCTCCAGCCCTACACCCCTCCCTATCTCTGTAACCTCCTCCAGCCCCTACACCCCTCCCTATCTCTGTAACCTCCTCCAGCCCCTACAACCCTCCTATATCTCTGTAACCTCCTCCAGCCCCTACACCTCTCCTATCTCTGTAACCTCCTCCAGCCCCTACACCCCTCCCTATCTCTGTAACCTCCTCCAGCCCCTACAACCCTCCCTATCTCTGTAACCTCCTCCAGCCCCTACACCCCTCCCTATCTCTGTAACCTCCTCCAGCCCCTACAACCCCTCCCTATCTCTGTAACCTCCTCCAGCCCCTACACCCTCCCTATCTCTGTAACCTCCTCCAGCCCCTACACACCCCTCCCTATCTCTGTAACCTCCTCCAGCCCCTACAACCCTCCCTATCTCTGTAACCTCCTCCAGCCCCTACAACCCTCCCTATCTCTGTAACCTCCTCCAGCCCTACACCCCTCCCTATCTCTGTAACCTCCTCCAGCCCCTACAACCCTCCCTATCTCTGTAACCTCCTCCAGCCCCTACACCCTCCCTATCTCTGTAACCTCCTCCAGCCCTACACCCTCCCTATCTCTGTAACCTCCTCCAACCCTACAACCCTCCTATCTCTGTAACCTCCTCCAGCCCCTACAACCCTCCCTATCTCTGTAACCACCTCCAGCCCCTACACCCTCCCTATCTCTGTAACCTCCTCCGGACCCTGCACTCCTCCCTATCTCTGTAACCTTCTCCAGCCCCTACACCCTCCCTATCTCTGTAACCTCCTCCAGCCCCTACACCCTCCCTATCTCTGTAACCTCTCCAGCCCCTACAACCCTCCCTATCTCTGTAACCTCCTCAGCCCCTACAACCCTCCCTATCTCTGTAACCTCCTCCAGCCCCTACACCCCTCCCTATCTCTGTAACCTCCTCCAGCCCCTACACCCCTCCCTATCTCTGTAACCTCCTCCAGCCCCTACACCCCTCCCTATCTCTGTAACCTCCTCCAGCCCCTACAAACCTCCCTATCTCTGTAACCTCCTCCAGCCCCTACACCCCTCCCTATCTCTGTAACCTCCTCCAGCCCCTACACCCCTCCCTATCTCTGTAACCTCCTCCACCCCTACAACCCTCCCTATCTCTGTAACCTCCTCCAGCCCCTACACCCCTCCCTATCTCTGTAACCTCCTCCAGCCACTACAACCCTCCCTATCTCTGTAACCTCCTCCAGCCCCTAAACCCTCCTATCTCTGTAACCTCCTCCAGCCCTACACCCTCCCTATCTCTGTAACCTCCTCCAGCCCCTACAACCCTCCTATCTCTGTAACCTCCTCCAGCCCCTACAACCCTCCCTATCTCTGTAACCTCCTCCAGCCCCTACACCCCTCCCTATCTCTGTAACCTCCTCCACCCCTACACCCCTCCCTATCTCTGTAACCCTCCAGCCCCTACAACCCTCCCTATCTCTGTAACCTCCTCCAGCCCCCTACCCCCTCCCCCATCTCTGTAACCTCCTCCAGCCCTACAAACCTCCCTATCTCAGTAACCTCCTCCAGCCCTACACCCCTCCCAATCTCTGTAACCTCCTCCAGCCCTACAACCCCTCCCTATCTCTGTAACCTCCTCCAGCCCCTACAACCCTCCCTATCTCTGTAACCTCCTCCAGCCCTACAACCCTCCCTATCTCTGTAACCTCCTCCAGCCCCTACACCCCTCCCTATCTCTGTAACCTCCTCCAGCCCTACAACCCTCCCTATCTCTGTAACCTCCTCCAGCCCCTACACCCTCCCTATCTCTGTAACCTCCTCCAGCCCCTACAACCCTCCCTATCTCTGTAACCTCCTCCACGCACTACACCCCTCCCTATCTCTGTAACCTCCTCCAGCCCCTACACCCCTCCCTATCTCTGTAACCTCCTCCAGCCCCTACAACCCCCCCCTATCTCTGTAACCTCCTCCAGCCCCTAACCCTCCCTATCTCTGTAACCTCCTCCAGCCCCTACACCCCTCCCTATCTCTGTAACCTCCTCCAGCCCCTACACCCTCCCTATCTCTGTAACCTCCTCCAGCCCCTACAACCCTCCCTATCTCTGTAACCTCCTCCAGCCCCTACACCCCTCCCTATCTCTGTAACCTCCTCCAGCCCCTACAACCCTCCCTATCTCTGTAACCTCCTCCAGCCCCTACAACCCCTCCCTATCTCTGTAACCTCCTCCAGCCCCTACAACCCTCCCTATCTCTGTAACCTCCTCCAGCCCCTACAACCCTCCCTATCTCTGTAACCTCCTCCAGCCCCTACACCCCTCCCTATCTCTGTAACCTCCTCCAGCCCCTACACCCCTCCCTATCTCTGTAACCTCCTCCAGCCCCTACACACCTCCCTATCTCTGTAACCTCCTCCAGCCCTACACCCTCCCTATCCCTGTAACTCCTCCAGCCCCTACAACCCTCCTATCTCTGTACCTCCTCCAGCCCCTACAACCCCCCTATCTCTGTAACCTCCTCCAGCCCCTAACCCCCCTATCTCTGTAACCTCCTCCAGCCCCTACACCCCTCCCTATCTCTGTAACCTCCTCCAGCCCTACACCCTCCCTATCTCTGTAACCTCCTCCAGCCCCTACAACCCTCCCTATCTCTGTAACCTCCTCCAGCCCCTACAACCCTCCCTATCTCTGTAACCTCCTCCAGCCCCTACACCCCTCCCTATCTCTGTAACACCTCCCTCCTCCACCCCTACACCCTCCCTATCTCTGTAACCTCCTCCAGCCCTACAACCCTCCCTATCTCTGTAACCTCCTCCAGCCCCTACAACCCTCCCTATCTCTGTAACCTCCTCCAGCCCCTACACCCCTCCCTATCTCTGTAACCTCCTCCAGCCCCTACAACCCCTCCCTATCTCTGTAACCTCCTCCAGCCCCTACACCCTCCCTATCTCTGTAACCTCCTCCAGCCCCTACACCCCTCCCTATCTCTGTAACCTCCTCCAGCCCCTACACCCCTCCCTATCTCTGTAACCTCCTCCAGCCCCTACAACCCTCCCTATCTCTGTAACCTCCTCCAGCCCCTACACCCCTCCCTATCTCTGTAACCTCCTCCAGCCCCTACAACCCTCCCTATCTCTGTAACCTCCTCCAGCCCCTACACCCCTCCCTATCTCTGTAACCTCCTCCAGCCCCTACACCCCTCCCTATCTCTGTAACCTCTCCAGCCCCTACAACCCTCCCTATCTCTGTAACCTCCTCCAGCCCCTACACCCCTCCCTATCTCTGTAACCTCCTCCAGCCCCTACAACCCTCCCTATCTCTGTAACCTCCTCCAGCCCCTACACCCTCCCTATCTCTGTAACCTCCTCCAGCCCTACACCCTCCCTATCTCTGTAACCTCCTCCAGCCCCTACAACCCTCCCTATCTCTGTAACCTCCTCCAGCCCCTGCAACCTTCCCTATCTCTGTAACCTCCTCCAGCCCCTACACCCCTCCCTATCTCTGTAACCTCCTCCAGCCCCTACAACCCTCCCTACCTCTGTAACCTCCTCCAGCCCCTACAACCCTCCCTATCTCTGTAACCTCCTCCAGCCCCAACACCCCTCCCTATCTCTGTAACCTCCTCCAGCCCCTAGAACTCTCGCTATCTCTGTAACCTCCTCCAGCTCCTACACCCCTCCCTATCTCTGTAACCTCCTCCAGCCCCTACAACCCCTCCCTATCTCTGTAACCTCCTCCAGCCCCTACACCCCTCCCTATCTCTGTAACCTCCTCCAGCCCCTACAACCCTCCCTATCTCTGTAACCTCCTCCAGCCCTACAACCCTCCCTATCTCTGAAACCTCCTCCAGCCCCTACACCCTCCCTATCTCTGTAACCTCCTCCAGCCCTACACCCTCCCTATCTCTGTAACCTCCTCCAGCCCCTACACCCTCCCTATCTCTGTAACCTCCTCCAGCCCTACAACCCCTCCCTATCTCTGTAACCTCCTCCAGCCCCTACACCCCTCCCTATCTCTGTAACCTCTCCAGCCCCTACACCCTCCCTATCTCTGTAACCTCCTCCAGCCCCTACACCCTCCCTATCTCTGTAACCTCCTCCAGCCCCTACAAACCTCCCTATCTCTGTAACCTCCTCCAGCCCCTACAACCCTCCCTATCTCTGTAACCTCCTCCAGCCCCTACAACCCTCCCTATCTCTGTAACCTCCTCCAGCCCCTACAACCCTCCCTATCTCTGTAACCTCCTCCAGCCCCTACAACCCTCCCTATCTCTGTAACCTCCTCCAGCCCTACAACCCTCCCTATCTCTGTAACCTCCTCAGCCCTACAACCCTCCCTGTCTCTGTAACCTCCTCCAGCACCTACAAACCTCCCTATCTCTGTAACCTCCTCCAGCCCCTACACCCCTCCCTATCTCTGTAACCTCCTCCAGCCCCTACACCCTCCCTATCTCTGTAACCTCCTCCAGCCCTACACCCTCCCTATCTCTGTAACCTCCTCCAGCCCCTACAACCCTCCCTATCTCTGTAACCTCCTCCAGCCCCTACACCCCTCTCTATCTCTGTAACCTCCTCCAGCCCCTACAACCCTCCCTATCTCTGTAACCTCCTCCAGCCCCTACAACCCTCCCTATCTCTGTAACCTCCTCCAGCCCTACAACCCTCCCTATCTCTGTAACCTTTCCCAGCCCCTACACCCATCCCTATCTCTGTAACCTCCTCCAGACCCCTACACGCCTCCCAATCTCTCTAACCTCCTCCAGCCCCTACACCCCTCCCTATCTCTGTAACCTCCTCCAGCCCCTACACACCCTCCCTATCTCTGTAACCTCCTCCAGCCCCTACAACGCTCCCTATCTCTGTAACCTCCTCCAACCCCTACAACCCTCCCTATCTGTAACCTCCTCCAGCCCTACAACCCTCCCTATCTCTGTAACCTCCTCCTCCACCCCTACAACCCCTCCCTATCTCTGTAACCTCCTCCAGCCCCCACACCCTCCCCCTATCTCTGTAACCTCCTCCAGCCCCTACCCTCCTCCCTATCTCTGTAACCTCCTCCAGCCCCTACACCCCTCCCTATCTCTGTAACCTCCTCCAGCCCTACACCCCTCCCTATCTCTGTAACCTCCTCCAGCCCCTACAACCCTCCCTATCTCTGTAACCTCCTCCAGCCCCTACAACCCTCCCTATCTCTGTAACCTCCTCCAGCCCCTACAACCCTCCCTATCTCTGTAACCTCCTCCAATCCTTAAACCCTCCCTATCTCTGTAACCTCCTCCAGCCCCTACAACCCTTCCTATATATGTAACCTCCTCCAGCCCCTACACCCCTCCCTATCTCTGTAACCTCCTCCAGGACCTACACCGCTCCCTATCTCTGTAACCTCCTCCAGCTCTTACAACCCTCCCTATCTCTGTAACCTCCTCCACCCCTACACCCCTCCCTATCTCTGTAAACTCCTCCAGCCCCTACAACCCTCCCTATCTCTGTAACCTCCTCCAGCCCTACTCCCCTCCCTAACTCTGTAACCTCCTCCATACCCTAAACCCCTCCCTATCTATGTGATCTCCTCCAGACCCTAAACCTTCCCTATCTCTGTGACCTCTTCCAGACCCTAAACGCCGTTTCTATCTCTGTAACCTCCTCCATCCGCTACGCCCGAACCCTATCACTGTAACCTCCTCCAGCCCTACACACCTCCCTATCTCTGTAACATCCTCCAGACTCTAAACCCCCTCCCTATCTCTGTAACCTCCTCCAGCCCCTACACCCTCCCTATCTCTGTAACATCCTCCAGCCCCTACACACCCTCCCTATCTCTGTAACCTCCTCCACCCCTACACCCCTCCCTATCTCTGTAACCTCCTCCAGCCCCTACACCCCTCCCTATCTCTGTAACCTCCTCAGCCCCTACACCCCCCTATCTCTGTAACCTCCTCCAGCCCTACAACCCTCCCTATCTCTGTAACCTCCTCCAGCCCCTACACCCCTCCCTATCTCTGTAACCTCCTCCCCCCTACACCCCTCCCTATCTCTGTAACCTCCTCCAACCCCTACAACCCCCCCTCCCTATCTCTGTAACCTCCTCCAGCCCCTACACCCCTCCCTATCTCTGTAACCTCCTCCAGCCCCTACACCCCCCTATCTCTGTAACCTCCTCCAGCCCTACAACCCTCCCTATCTCTGTAACCTCCTCCAGCCCCTACAACCCTCCCTATCTCTGTAACCTCCTCCAGCCCCTACACCCCTCCCTATCTCTGTAACCTCCTCCAGCCCCTACACCCCTCCCTATCTCTGTAACCTCCACCAGCCCCTACACCCCTCCCTATCTCTGTAACCTCCTCCCACCCCTACAATCCCTATCTCTCTACTCCTCCAGCCCCTACACCCCTCCCTATCTCTGTAACCCTCCTCCAGCCCCTACAACCCTCCCTATCTCTGTAACCTCCTCCAGCCCCTACACCCTCCCTATCTCTGTAACCTCCTCCAGCCCCTACACCCGTCCCTATCTCTGTAACCTCCTCCAGCCCCTACAACCCCTCCCTATCTCTGTAACCTCCTCCAGCCCCTACACACCCTCCCTATCTCTGTAACCTCCTCCAGCCCCTACACCCCTCCCTATCTCTGTAACCTCCTCCAGCCCCTACACCCCTCCCTATCTCTGTAACCTCCTCCAGCCCCTACACCCCTCCCTATCTCTGTAACCTCCTCCAGCCCCTACACCCTCCCTATCTCTGTAACCTCCTCCAGCCCCTACACCCCTCCCTATCTCTGTAACCTCCTCCAGCCCCTACAACCCTCCCTATCTCTGTAACCTCCTCCAGCCCCTACACCCCTCCCTATCTCTGTAACCTCCTCCAGCCCCTACACCCCTCCCTATCTCTGTAACCTCCTCCAGCCCCTACAACCCTCCCTATCTCTGTAACCTCCTCCAGCCCCTACACCCTCCCTATCTCTGTAACCTCCTCCAGCCCCTACACCCTCCCTATCTCTGTAACCCCTCCAGCCCCTACACACCTCCCTATCTCTGTAACCTCCTCCAGCCCCTACACCCCTCCCTATCTCTGTAACCTCCTCCAGCCCCTACACCCCTCCCTATCTCTGTAACCTCCTCCAGCCCCTACACCCCTCCCTATCTCTGTAACCTCCTCCAGCCTCTAAACCCCTCCCTATCTCTGTAACTTCCGCCAGCCCCTACAACCCTCCCTATCTGTGTAACCTCCTCCAAAACCTACAACCCTCCCTATCTCTGTAACATCCTCCAGACACTACAACCCTCCCTATCTCTGTAACCTCCTCCAGCCCCTACTGCCCTCCCTATCTCTGTAACCTCCTCCAGCCCCTAAAGCCCTCCCTATCTCTGTAACCTCCTCCAGCCCCTACGCCCGAACCCTATCACTGTAACCTCCTCCAGCCCTACACACCTCCCTATCTCTGTAACATCCTCCAGACTCTAAACCCCCTCCCTATCTCTGAAAACTCCTCCAGACCTTAAAGCCCCTCACTATTTCTGTAACTTCCTCCAGTCCCTACACCCCTCCCTATCTCTGTAACCTCCTCTAACCCCTACACACCTCCCTTTCTCTGTAACCTCCTCTAACCCCTACACACCTCCCTATCTCTGTAACCTCCTCCAGACCCGTTACCCCTCCCTATCTCTGTAACCCCTCCAGACCCTATACCCCTCCCTATCCTTGTAACCCCTCCAGACAATAAACCCCTCCATATATCTGTAACCTCCTCCAGCCCCTACATCCCCTCCCTATCTCTGTAACCTCCTCCAGCCCCTACACCACTCCCTATCTCTGTAACCTCCTCCAGCCCCTACAACCCTCCCTATCTCTGTAACCTCCTCCAGCCCCTACACCCCTCCCTATCTCTGTAACCTCCTCCAGCCCCTACAACCCTCCCTATCTCTGTAACCTCCTCCAGCCCCTACACCCCCCTATCTCTGTAACCTCCTCCAGCCCCTACACCCCTCACTTTCTCTGTAACATCCTCCAGCACCTACACACCCTCCCTATCTCTGTAACCTCCTCCAGCCCCTACAACACACCCTATCTCTGTAACCTCCTCCAAACCCTACAACCCTCCCTATCTCTGTAACCTCCTCCAGCCCCTACACCCCTCCCTATCTCTGTAAAATCCTCCAGCCCCTACTCCCGTCCCTATATCTGGAACCTCCTCCAGCCCTACACACCTCTCTATCTCTGTAAGCTCCATCAGTCCCTACAACACTCCCTATCTCTGTAACCTCCTCCAGCCCCTACACCCCTCCCTATCTCTGTAACCTCCTCCAGCCCCTACAACCCTCCCTATCTCTGTAACCTCCTCCAGACGTCTACACCCCTCCCTATCTCTGTAACCTCCTCCAGCCCCTACACCCTCCCTATCTCTGTAACCTCCTCCAGCCCCTACACCCCTCCCTATCTCTGTAACCTCCTCCAGCCCCTACAACCCTCCCTATCTCTGTAACCTCCTCCAGCCCCTACACCCCTCCCTATCTCTGTAACCTCCTCCAGCCCCTACACCCCTCCCTATCTCTGTAACCTCCTCCAGCCCCTACACCCCTCCCTATCTCTGTAACCTCCTCCAGCCCCTACACCCCTCCTATCTCTGTAACCTCCTCCAGCCCTACAACCCTCCCTATCTCTGTAACCTCCTCCAGCCCCTACAACCCCTCCTATCTCTGTAACCTCCTCCAGCCCCTACACCCCTCCCTATCTCTGTAACCTCCTCCAGCCCCTACACACCTCCCTATCTCTGTAACCTCCTCCAGCCCCTACACACCCTCTATCTCTGTAACCTCCCCAGCCCCTACACCCCTCCCTATCTCTGTAACCTCCTCCAGCCCCTACACCCCTCCCTATCTCTGTAACCTCCTCCAGCCCCTACACCCCTCCCTATCTCTGTAACCTCCTCCAGCCCCTACAACCCTCCCTATCTCTGTAACCTCCTCCAGCCCCTACAACCCTCCCTATCTCTGTAACCTCCTCCAGCCCCTACAACCCTCCCTATCTCAGTAACCTCCTCCAGCCCCTACAACCCTCCCTATCTCTGTTACCTCCGCCAGCCCCTACACCCCTCCCTATCTCTGTAACCTCCTCCAGCCCCTACACCCCTCCCTATCTCTGTAACCTCCTCCAGCCCTACACCCCTCCCTATCTCTGTAACCTCCTCCAGCTCCTACACCCCTCCCTATCTCTGTAACCTCCTCCAGCCCCTACACCCCTCCCTATCTCTGTAACCTCCTCCAGCCCTCCTCCAGCCCCTACACACCCTCCCTATCTCTGTAACCTCCTCCAGCCCTACACCCCTCCCTATCTCTGTAACCTCCTCCAGCCCCTACACCCCTCCCTATCTCTGTAACCTCCTCCAGCCCCTACAACCCTCCCTATCTCTGTAACCTCCTCCAGCCCTACACCCCTCCCTATCTCTGTAACCTCCTCCAGCCCCTACAACCCCCCTATCTCTGTAACCTCCTCCAGCCCCTACACCCCTCCCTATCTCTGTAACCTCCTCCAGCCCTACACCCCTCCTATCTCTGTAACCTCCTCCAGCCCCTACACCCTCCCTATCTCTGTAACCTCCTCCAGCCCCTACACCCCTCCCTATCTCTGTAACCTCCTCCAGCCCCTACAACCCTCCCTATCTCTGTAACCTCCTCCAGCCCCTACAACCCTCCCTATCTCTGTAACCTCCTCCAGCCCCTACACCCTCCCTATCTCTGTAACCCTCCAGCCCCTACACACCTCCCTATCTCTGTAACCTCCTCCAGCCCCTACACCCCTCACTATCTCTGTAACCTCCTCCAGCCCCTACAACCCCTCCCTATCTCTGTAACCTCCTCCAGCCCCTACAACACTCCCTACCTCTGTAACCTCCGCCAGCACCTGCAACACTCCCTATCTCTGTAACCTCCTCCTGCCCCTACAATTCTCACTATCTCTGTGACCTCGTCCAGCCCCTTCAAGCCTCCCTATATCTGTAACCTCCTTCAGCCGCTACACCCCTCCCTATCTCTGTAACCTCCTCCAGCCCCTACAACCCCCCTATCTCTGTAACCTCCTTCAGCCACTAAATCCCTCCCTATCTCTGTAACCTCCTCCAGTCCCTACAACCTTCCCTATCTCTGTAACCTCCTCCAGCCCCTACACCCCCCCTCCTATCTCTGTAACCTCCTCCAGCCCCTACACCCCTCCCTATCTCTGTAACCTCCTCCAGCCCCTACACCCTCCCTATCTCTGTAACCTCCTCCAGCCCCTACACCCCTCCCTATCTCTGTAACCTCCTCCAGCCCTACACCCCTCCCTATCTCTGTAACCCCCTCCAGCCCCTACACCCCTCCCTATCTCTGTAACCTACTCCAGCCCCTACACCCCTCCCTATCTCTGTAACCTCCTCCAGCCCTACACCCCTCCCTATCTCTGTAACCTCCTCCAGCCCCTACAACGCTCCCTATCTCTGTAACCTCCTCCAGCCCCTACAACGCTCCCTATCTCTGTAACCTCCTCCAGCCCCTACAACCCTCCCTATCTCTGTAACCTCCTCCAGCCCAACACCCCTCCCTATCTCTGTAACATCCCCCAGTCCCTACAACCCTCCCTATCTCTGTAACCTCCTCCAGCCCTTACAACCCACCCTATCTCTGTAACCTCCTCAAACCCTTACACCCCTCCCTATCTCTGTAACCTCCTCCAGCCCCTACACCCCTCCCTATCTCTGTAACCTCCTCCAGCCCCTACAACCCTCCCTATCTCTGTAACCTCCTCCAGCCCCTACACCCCTCCCTATCTCTGTAACCTCCTCCAGCCCCTACACCCCTCCCTATCTCTGTAACCTCCTCCAGCCCCTACACCCCTCCCTATCTCTGTAACCTCCTCCAGCCCCTACACCCTCCCTATCTCTGTAACCTCCTCCAGCCCCTACACCCTCCCTATCTCTGTAACCTCCTCCAGCCCCTACAACCCTCCCTATCTCTGTAACCTCCTCCAGCCCCTACACCCCTCCCTATCTCTGTAACCTCCTCCAGCCCCTACACCCCTCCCTATCTCTGTAACCTCCTCCAGCCCTACACCCCTCCCTATCTCTGTAACCTCCTCCAGCCCTACAACCCCTCCCTATCTCTGTAACCTCCTCCAGCCCCTACACCCCTCCCTATCTCTGTAACCTCCTCCAGCCCTACAACCCCTCCTATCTCTGTAACCTCCTCCAGCCCCTACACCCCTCCCTATCTCTGTAACCTCCTCCAGCCCCTACACCCCTCCCTCCCTATCTCTGTAACCTCCTCCAGCCCTACAACCCCTCCCTATCTCTGTAACCTCCTCCAGCCCCTACACACCCTCCCTATCTCTGTAACCTCCTCCAGCCCTACACCCCTCCCTATCTCTGTAACCTCCTCCAGCCCCTACACCCCTCCCTATCTCTGTAACCTCCTCCAGCCCCTACACCCTCCCTATCTCTGTAACCTCCTCCAGCCCTACACCCCTCCCTATCTCTGTAACCTCCTCCAGCCCCTACAACCCTCCTATCTCTGTAACCTCCTCCAGCCCCTACACACCCTCCCTATCTCTGTAACCTCCTCCAGCCCCTACACCCCTCCCTATCTCTGTAACCTCCTCCAGCCCTACACCCCCCTATCTCTGTAACCTCCTCCAGCCCTACACCCTCCCTATCTCTGTAACCTCCTCCAGCCCCTACAGCCCTCCCTATGCCTGTAAACTCCTGCAGCCCCAACACCTCTCCCTATCTCTGTAACCTCCTCCAGCCCCTACACTGCTCCCAATTTCTGTAACCCAGCTCCAGCCTCTACACACCTCCCTATCTCTGTAACCTCCTCCAGCCCCTACACCCCTCCCTATCTCTGTAACCTCCTCCAGCCCCTACACACCTCCCTATCTCTGTAACCTCCCCAGCCCTACACCCCTCCCTATCTCTGTAACCTCCTCCAGCCCCTACACCCCTCCCTATCTCTGTAACCTCCTCCAGCCCCTACACCCTCCCTATCTCTGTAACTCTCCTCCACCCCTACAACCCCCCTATCTCTGTAACCTCCTCCAGCCCCTACAACCTCCCTATCTCTGTAACCTCCTCCAGCCCCTACAACCCTCCCTATCTCTGTAACCTCCTCCAGCCCCAACACCCATCCCTATCTCTGTACCCTCCTCCAGCCCCTACACACATCCCTATCTCTGTAACCTCCTCCAGCCCCTACACACCTCCATCTCTGTAACTCTCTCCAGCCCCTACACCCCTCCCTATCTCTGTAACCTCCTACAGCCCCTTCAACATTCCCTATCTCTGTAACCTCCTCCACCCCCTACACCCCTCCCTATCTCTGTAACCTCATCCAGCCCCTACACCCCTCCCTATCTCTGTAACCTCCTCCAGCCCCTACACACCCTCCCTATCTCTGTAACCTCCTCCAGCCCCTACACCCCTCCCTATCTCTGTAACCTCCTCCAGCCCTACACCCTCCCTATCTCTGTAACCTCCTCCAGCCCCTACACCCTCCCTATCTCTGTAACCTCCTCCAGCCCTACACCCTCCCTATCTCTGTAACCTCCTCCAGCCCCTACAACCCTCCCTATCTCTGTAACCTCCTCCACCCCTACACCCCTCCCTATCTCTGTAACCTCCTCCACCCTACCCCCATCCTATCTCTGTAACCTCCTCCAGCCCCTACACCCCTCCCTATTTCTGTAACTTCCTCCAGCCCCTACACCCCTCCCTATCTCTGTAACCTCCTCCAGCCCCTACAACCCTCCCTATCTCTGTAACCTCCTCCAGCCCCTAAAAACCCTCCCTATCTCTGTAACCTCCTTCAGCCCCTACACCACTCCCTATCTGTGTAACCTCCTCCAGCCCCTACACCCTCCCTATCTCTGTAACCTCCTCCAGCCGACTATAACCCACCCTATCTCTGTAACCTCCTCCAGCCCTACACCCCTCCCTATCTCTGTAACCTCCTCCAGCCCCTACAACCCCTCCCTATCTCTGTAACCTCCTCCAGCCCCTACAACCCTCCCTATCTCTGTAACCTCCTCCAGCCCCTACACCCTCCCTATCTCTGTAACCTCCTCCAGCCCTACACCCCTCCCTATCTCTGTAACCTCCTCCAACCCTACACCCCTCCCTATCTCTGTAACCTCCTCCAGCCCCTACACCCCTCCCTATCTCTGTAACCTTCTCCAGCCCCTACACCCCTCCCTATCTCTGTAACCTCCTCCAGCCCACACACCCCTCCCTATCTCTGTAACCTCCTCCAGCCCCTACAACCCTCCCTATCTCTGTAACCTCCTCCAGCCCCTACACCCTCCCTATCTCTGTAACCTCCTCCACCCCTACACCCTCCTATCTCTGTAACCCCCTCCAGCCCCTACACCCCTCCCTATCTCTGTAACCTCCTCCAGCCCCTACAACCCTCCTATCTCTGTAACCTCCTCCAGCCCCTACAACCCTCCCTATCTCTGTAACCTCCTCCAGCCCCCACACCCCTCCCTATCTCTGTAACCTCCTCCAGCCCCTACACCCCTCCCTATCTCTGTAACCTCCTCCAGCCCTACACCCCTCCCTATCTCTGTAACCTCTCTCCAGCCCCGACAACCCTCCCTATCTCGGTAACCACCTCCTGCCCCTACAACCCTCCCTATCTCTGTAACCTCCTCCAGCCCCTACACACCTCAATATCTCTGTAACCTCCTCCAGCCCCTACACCCTCCCTATCTGTAACCTCCTCCAGCCCCTACACCCCTCCCTATCTCTGTAACCTCCTCCAGCCCCTACACCCCTCCCTATCTCTGTAACCTCCTCCAGCCCCTACACCCCTCCCCATCTCCGTAACCTCCTCCAGCCCCTACACACCTCCCTATCTCTGTAACCTCCTCCCCCCCCACACACCTCCTTATCTCTGTAACCTCCTCCAGCCCCTACACACCCCTCCCTATCTCTGTAACCTCCTCCAGCCCCTACACCCCTCCCTATCTCCGTAACCTCTGCCAGCCCTCTACACCCCTCCCTATCTCTGTAAACTCCTCCAGACCCTACAACCCTCCCTATCTCTGTAACCTCCTCCAGCCCTACATACACCCCTCCCTATCTCTGTAACCTCCTCCAGCCCCTACAACCCTCCCTATCTCTGTAACCTCCTCCAAACTCTACACCCTCCCTATCTCTGTAACCTCCTCCAGCCCCTAAACCCTCCCTATCTCTGTAACCTCCTCCAGCCCCTACACCCCTCCCTATCTCTGTAACCTCCTCCAGCCCCTACACCCTCCCTATCTCTGTAACCTCCACCAGCAACTGCACCCCTCCCTATCTCTGTAACCTCCTCCAGCCCTACAACACCCCTCCCTATCTCTGTAACCTCCTCCAGCCCCTACACCCTCCCTATCTCTGTAACCTCCTCCAGCCCCTACACCCCTCCCTATCTCTGTAACCTCCTCCAACCTCTACACCCCTCCCTATCTCTGTAACCTCCTCCAGCCCCTACAACCCCTCCTATCTCTGTAACCTCCTCCAGCCCCTACAACACCCCTCCCTATCTCTGTAACCTCCTCCACCCCTACAACCCTCCCTATCTCTGTAACCCTCCTCCAGCCCCTACACCCCTGCCTATCTCTGTAACCTCTCCTCCAGTCCCTACACCCTCCCTATCTCTGTAACCTCCTCCAGCCCCTAAACCCCTCCCTATCTCTGTAACCTCCTCCAGCCCCTACACCCCTCCCTATCTCTGTAACCTCCTCCAGCCCTACAACACCTCCCTATCTCTGTAACCTCCTCCAGCCCCTACACCCCTCCCTATCTCTGTAACCTCCTCCAGCCCTACAACACCCTCCCTATCTCTGTAACCTCCTCCAGCCCCTACACCCCTCCCTATCTCTGTAACCTCCTCCAGCCCCTACAACCCTCCCTATCTCTGTAACCTCCTCCAGCCCCTACACCCCTCCCTATCTCTGTAACCTCCTCCAGCCCCTACACCCCTCCCTATCTCTGTAACCTCCTCCAGCCCCTACACCCCTCCCTATCTCTGTAACCTCCTCCAGCCCCTACACCCTCCCTATCTCTGTAACCTCCTCCAGCCCCTACACCCTCCCTATCTCTGTAACCTCCTCCAGCCCCTACAACCCCCCTATCTCTGTAACCTCCTCCAGCCCCCCTACACCCCTCCCTATCTCTGTAACCTCCTCCAGCCCCTACACCCTCCCTATCTCTGTAACCTCCTCCAGCCCTACACCCCTCCCTATCTCTGTAACCTCCTCCAGCCCTACACCCCTCCCTATCTCTGTAACCTCCTCCAGCCCCTACACCCCTCCCTATCTCTGTAACCTCCTCCAGCCCCTACAACCTCCCTATCTCTGTAACCTCCTCCAGCCCCTACACCCCTCCCTATCTCTGTAACCTCCTCCAGCCCCTACACCCCTCCCTATCTCTGTAACCTCCTCCAGCCCTACACCCCTCCCTATCTCTGTAACCTCCTCCAGCCCTACACCCCTCCCTATCTCTGTAACCTCCTCCAGCCCCTACACCCCTCCTATCTCTGTAACCTCCTCCAGCCCTACACCCCTCCCTATCTCTGTAACCTCCTCCAGCCCCTACACCCTCCCTATCTCTGTAACCTCCTCCAGCCCTACACCCCTCCCTATCTCTGTAACCTCCTCCAGCCCCTACAACCCTCCCTATCTCTGTAACTCCTCCAGCCCTACACCCCTCCCTATCTCTGTAACCTCCTCCAGCCCTACAACCCTCCCTATCTCTGTAACCTCCTCCAGCCCCTACACCCCTCCCTATCTCTGTAACCTCCTCCAGTCACTACACCCCTCCCTATCTCTGTAACCTCCTCCAGCCCCTACAACCCTCCCTATCTCTGTAACCTCCTCCAGCCCTACACCCTCCCTATCTCTGTAACCTCCTCCAGCCCCTACACCCTCCCTATCTCTGTAAACTCCCTCCAGCCCCTACACACCTCCCTATAATCTGTAACCT
>NW_024470766.1:5000-108033 GCF_017639515.1 Carcharodon carcharias
GTGGAACAAAACAAAAATACCTGGAAAAACTCAACAGGTCTGGCAGCATCTGCGGAGAGGAACACAGTTAACGTTTCGAGTCCATCTGATCCTTCAACAGAACTAAGTAAAAATAGAAGAGAGGTGAAATATAAGCTGGTTTAAGGTGGGGTGGGGGGATGGGACAGATAGAGCTGGATAGAGAACCAGTGATAGGTGGAGATAACCAAAAGATGTCACAGACAAAAGGACAAAGAGGTGTTGAAGGTGGTGATATTATCTAAGGAATGTGCTAATTAAGTGTAGAAAGCAGGCCGAGCAAGGTACAGATAGCCCTAGTGGGGGTGGGGTGAAGGGATCGAAATAAGCTAAAAGGTAGAGATAAAACAACGGATGGAAATACATTAAAAATAATGGAAATAGGTGGGAAAAGAAAAATCTATATAAATTATTGGGAAAAAAGGGGGATCGGAAAGGGGGTGGGGATGGAGGAGAGAGTTCATGATCTAAAATTGTTGAACTCAATATTCAGTCTGGATGCCTGTAAAGTCGGAAGATGAGGTGCTGTTCCTCCGGTTTGCGTTGGGCTTCACTGGAACAATGCAGCAAGCCAAGGACAGACATGTGGGCAAGAGAGCAGGGTGGAGTGTTGAAAAGGCAAGCGACAGGGAGGTCTGGGTCGTGCTTGCGGACAGACCGAAGGTGTTCCGCAAAGCGGTCACCCAGTCTGTGCCATTAGCACATTTCTTTTCTATTCTTCCTTAGTTCTGTTGAAGAATCATACGGACTCGAAACGTTAACTGTGTTCCTCTCCGCAGATGCTGTCAGACCTACTGAATTTTTCCAGGTATTTTTGTTTTTGTTCTAGATTTCCAGCATCCGCAGTTTTTTGCTTTTATTATACTTGAGTTGTTGTGATCTGGAAGGCGCTGCCTGAAAGGGCGGCGGAAGCAGATTCAATAGGAACTTTCAAAAGGGGGGAATTGGATAAATACCCGAAAAGGAGAAATTTGCAGGACTGTAGGGGGGAGAGAGAGGGGGGGAGGGGGAGTGGAACTAATTGGATAGATCTTTCAAAGGGCCAGCACAGGAACAATGGGCTGAACGGCCTCCTTCTGGGCTGGAGGATTCTGCGATTTTATGAACATTGGGCATCAGCAAGATACTGAGCTGGGAACCTAACTTAATCCCAAATATCTGATGTATATTTTTGAATGTTGCTATTTTGAAGGGCAGTGTGTAGATAAATAACATTTGGGACAAGGATTCAAGAGCAGGAACCCCCCCCCCCCCCCACCCACAACAGCCAGTCCGGAACCTCTGTCCCGGTGCCCAGGGGCCGGAGGGACCGGTTGGAGCGCCGGACCGGAAACCCGTGGGGGACCATTTGGAGCGCGGGACTGGAAGCGCGGTTTCCTTGGAGACCGGGCCTGCAGCGGGCAGGCGGCGGGGGTGATGGCCTCGGGCGGGCCGGAGGGGAGTGAGAAGTGAGTCCGGGGGTGGGGGTGGGGGTGGGGGTGGGGGAGGGGGAGGGGGCTGAGGCCCAGTGAAGACCCCGCCCCCCGAACCCGGGGACACTCCCCCCCCCCCTTCAACCACTGACCCTCCTCCCTCTCTCCCCCTCTCCCTTGACCGCTCTCTCTCCCCCTCTCCCTTGACCGCTCTCTCTCCCCCCTCTCCCTTGACCGCTCTCTCTCCCCCTCTCCCTTGACCGCTCTCTCTCTCCCCCTCTCCCTTGACCGCTCTCTCTCCCCCTCTCCCTTGACCGCTCTCTCTCCCCCTCTCCCTTGACCGCTCTCTCTCCCCCTCTCCCTTGACCGCTCTCTCTCTCCCCCTCTCCCTTGACCGCTCTCTCTCCCCCTCTCCCTTGACCGCTCTCTCTCCCCCTCTCCCTTGACCGCTCTCTCTCCCCCTCTCCCTTGACCGCTCTCTCTCCCCCTCTCCCTTGACCGCGCTCTCTCCCCCTCTCCCTTGACCGCTCTCTCTCTCCCCCTCTCCCTTGACCGCTCTCTCTCTCCCCCTCTCCCTTGACCGCTCTCTCTCTCCCCCTCTCCCTTGACCGCTCTCTCTCTCTCCCCTCCTCTTGACCGCTCTCTCTCTCCCCCTCTCCCTTGACCGCTCTCTCTCTCCCCCTCTCCCTTGACCGCTCTCTCTCTCCCCCTCTCCCTTGACCGCTCTCTCTCTCCCCCTCTCCCTTGACCGCTCTCTCTCCCCCTCTCCCTTGACCGCTCTCTCTCCCCCTCTCCCTTGACCGCTCTCTCTCTCCCCCTCTCCCTTGACCGCTCTCTCTCTCCCCCTCTCCCTTGACCGCTCTCTCTCTCCCCCTCTCCCTTGACCGCTCTCTCTCCCCCTCTCCCTTGACCGCTCTCTCTCTCCCCCTCTCCCTTGACCGCTCTCTCTCCCCCTCTCCCTTGACCGCTCTCTCTCTCCCCCTCTCCCTTGACCGCTCTCTCTCTCCCCCTCTCCCTTGACCGCTCTCTCTCCCCCTCTCCCTTGACCGCTCTCTCTCCCCCTCTCCCTTGACCGCTCTCTCTCTCTCCCCCCCTCTTGACCGCTCTCTCTCTCACCGTTCTCTCTCTCCCCCCTCTCCCTTGACCGCTCTCTCTCTCCCCCCCTCTCCCTTGACCGCTCTCTCTCTCCCCCCCTCTCCCTTGACCGCTCTCTCTCCCCCCTCTCCCTTGACCGTGCCCTCGCACCCCCCCTTGACCGTGCCCTCGCACCCCCCCTTGACCGTGCCCTCGCACCCCCCCTTGACCGTGCCCTCGCACCCCCCCTTGACCGTGCCCTCGCACCCCCCCTTGACCGTGCCCTCGCACCCCCCCTTGACCGTGCCCTCGCACCCCCCCTTGACCGTGCCCTCGCACCCCCCCTTGACCGTGCTCTCGCACCCCCCCTTGACCGTGCTCTCGCACCCCCCCTTGACCGTGCTCTCGCACCCCCCCTTGACCGTGCTCTCGCACCCCCCCCCTTGACCGTGCTCTCGCACCCCCCCTTGACCGTGCTCTCGCACCCCCCCTTGACCGTGCTCTCGCACCCCCCCTTGACCGTGCTCTCGCACCCCCCCTTGACCGTGCTCTCGCACCCCCCCTTGACCGTGCTCTCGCACCCCCCCTTGACCGTGCTCTCGCACCCCCCCTTGACCGTGCTCTCGCACCCCCCCTTGACCGTGCTCTCGCACCCCCCCTTGACCGTGCTCTCTGCCCCCCTCCCCCCCACCACCTTGACCGTGCTCTCCCCCCCTCTCTGACCTACCGCTGCACCTGCATGACCTCTTGCCCTCCACTTCACCTCTCACCCCTCACCCCCTCTGGTTCCTCTCCCGGAGCCCTCAGCGGGAGTGAGGGCCAGGATGACAGAGGGAGGGGAACAGGGAGAGAGTGAAGGAGGTACACAGATGGATTTGGATGAAAAAGCAAAACTGGAGACCGGGAAATGTCCACACACAAGTGTGCGACTGCTTGAAATGGAGGAAAATGGAGGGGAAACAAAGCGAGTTGGAATTTTAGAAGCTGGTGGCGAGTTCCAGGGAGAGACTTGCCATTTTTAACTGTGACACCAGTTATTAAAATACTGTAAATGATCAGGAATCGACCCAAGAGCTGAGCAGCCGGGGGTGCTTCACACTGCCTGGAGTCAGGCCCTCTTATGGATGATTTATCCCAGAATTTTCGTCGGAGTAGGGATAGTATTTGTGGTTCGGTCTCTCTGACTTGTGTTTGTATATTTTACAGTTGTTAGTGCATTGACAATTCTCTCCTTCCTTCCTTCCACAGCAGTGAAGCCAACGCCAAGTGGTTGGATGCTCACTATGACCCAGTGGCGAACCTCTACACATTCTCCTCCTGTGTGGGTAGGTGCACTGTCCGTTTGCCCTGCTTGGTAGTGGTGTATACTGCCCACCCACACACCCCCCCCCATGTCCTAACTCGCACCCACATGCCCCTCCGTCTATACATGCTGGCCTACACTGGCTCCTGGTCCCACACCGCCTGGATTTTAGCATCCTTATCCTCCTTGTCCAATCCCTCAGGTGCCCTCCTGATCTCTCCAACGCACCCCTCAGATCTCCCGCTTTCATCTATCTCTGATCTCTTGTGCATGCACCTCTAAGGATTAGTTATCGAAAAATTAAAACGGACTCCGAGCCACTTGTGGAGATATTGGGGACGGGAGCAAAAGCTCAGTTGAAGAGGTCAATTTTAAGGAGTATCTTAAAGGAGGAGAGGGAGAGACGGAGAGAGAGCGGCGGAGAGGTTTAGGGAGGGAATTCCAGAGCCTAGGGCCCCAGGCAGCTGAAGGCACGGCCGCCAATGGTGGAGCGATGGGGAATCGGGGGATGGTCAAGAGGCCGGAACTGGAGGAGCGCCGAGATCTCGGAGGGTTGTAGGGCTGGAGGAGGTTACAGAGATAGGGAGGGTTTTAGGGGCTGGAGGAGGTTACAGAGATAGGGAGGAGTGTAGGGGCTGGAGGAGGTTACAGAGATAGGGAGGGTTGTAGGGGCTGGAGGAGGTCACAGAGATAGGGAGGGTTGTAGGTGCTGGAGGAGGTTACAGAGATAGGGAGGGTTGTAAGGGCTGGATGAGGTTACAGAGATAGGGAGGGTTGTAGGGGCTGGAGGAGGTTACAGAGATAGGGAGGGTTGTAGGGGCTGGAGGAGGTTACAGAGATAGGGAGAGGTGTAGGGGCTGGAGGAGGTTACAGAGATAGGGAGGGTTGTAGGGGCTGGAGGAGGTCACAAAGATAGGAGGGTTGTAGGGGCTGGAGGAGGTTACAGTGATAGGGAGGGTTGTAGGGGCTGGAGGAGGTTACAGAGATAGGGAGGGTTGTAGGGGCTGGAGGAGGTTAGAGATGGGAATGTTGTAGGGGCTGGAAGAGGTTACAGAGATAGGGCGGGTTGTAAGGGCTGGACGAGGTTACAGAGATATGGAGGGTTGTAGGGGCTGGAGGAGGTTACAGAGGTAGGGAGGGTTGTAGGGGCTGGAGGAGGTTAGAGATGGGGAGGGTTGTAGAGGCTGGAGGAGGATACAGAGATAGGGAGGGTTGTAGGTGCTGGAGGAGGTTACAGAGATAGGGAAGGTTGTAGGGGCTGGAGGAGGTTACAGAGATAGGGAGGGTTATAGGGGCTGGAGGAGGTTACAGAGATAGGGAAGGTTGTAGGGGCTGGAGGAGGTTACAGAGATAGGGAGGGTTGTAGGGGCTGGAGGAGGTTACAGAGATAGGGAGGGTTGTAGGGGATGCGGGAGGCTGCAGAGATGGGGAGATTTGTAGGGGATGGAGGAGGTTACAGAGATAGGGAGGATTGTAAGAGCTGGAAGAGGTTAGGGATAGGGAGGTTTGTAGGGGCTGGCGGAGGTTACAGAGTTGGGGAGGGTTGTAGGGGCTGGAGGAGGTTACAGAGATAGGGAGGGTTGTAGGGGCTGGAGGAGGTTACAGATATAGGGAGGGTTGTAGGGGCTGGAGGAGGTTACAGAGATAGGGAGGGTTGTAGGTGCTGGAGGAGGTTACAGAGATAGGGACGGTTGCAGGGGCTGGTGGAGGTTAGTGCGATAGGGAGGGTTGTAGGGGCTGGTGGATATTAGAGGGATCTGCAGGAGATTGAAATTTGCTCTGTTATCTGTCACACTGTGATTACACTCTCTGGCCATTAGGTGGCACAATTTATGAAGTTTCTCCTCGGATTCATTAAGTGACTGTGGGAAATATCCTGGAAAACTTACTGCAAAACTATTGGAAGTGATGGAATTTTGGATTGACACGATTCTTGCTCTCCGCAGCATTGGTCACTGTGATTGTGCACCAGTATCTGTGCAACAGAATTTTAATGGTGCGAACAGATGTCAACCTGAAATAATTCACTAACAGGGTCTCTCTTCCTTTACCAGCTCTGGCCGACCTTCAAGGAGATGGTGAGAATAAGGTAAAGGGAACTTTGCTTCTGGCTGAGGTGTGAGTGTCAGCAAGTCAATGCGATCATTCTCAAATTGTGTTAATTCTGTCTTCCCCCTTGACCCTGGTTTTAAATTTTAAGCCCCTTACCCCCCCAAAAAAAACTTTCAATCTCAGTTTTGACCTTTACAATTGACCAGCCGGTGGGTGTGGTGGGGAGGGGGGAGAGAGTTCCAGACTTGCACTCCCCTTTGTGTGAAGATGTGCTTCCTGACATCACTGTGATTGGACTGGAGAGGGTGCAGCGGAGATTTACGAGGATGTTGCCTGGGCTGTAGAGTCTGAGCTATGAGGGAAGATTGGATAGGCTGGGGTTGTTTTCCTTGGAGCAGCGAAGGTTGAGAGGGGACCTGATAGAGGTGTTTAAGATTATGAGGGGCAAAGGTAGGGTGGATAGGAAGACACTTTTTCAATTAGTAGGGGGTCAAAACCAGGGGGCATACATTTAAGGTAAGAGGTAGAAGGCTAAGGGGGGAGTTGAGGAGAATTTTTTTCACCCAGAGGGTGGTGGGAATCTGGAACTCACTGCCTGAAAGGGTGGTTGATTCAGAAACTCACGTAACATTTAAGAAGTATTTAGATTTTCACTTGTGTTGCCATAGCCTCCAGGGCTATGGGCCAAGTGCTGGAAAATGGGATTAGTGTAGATGAATCTTTGTTGACTAGCGCAGACACAATTGGACGAATGGCCTCCTGTGCTGTAAAAGTCTATGAGTCTATCACCTCGGTTTGAGAGTAGACATCTGTAACATGAAAGGTGTTCTGCAATCTCTGCATCACTTTCAGATACCTGTCACCAGGCAATTAAAGTATTCTGGTGGAATCATTGTGCTATTTATGCCTCAAAAAATATGCAATTCTTTTATTTGTTAAGCCAAGCACTCTTCATACTGAGAGAAAGAATATTTCCCAGTTATGGCACAAATTATTAGATTCAGGGAATCATGGTTTAAGTACAGCACGGGGTTAGATATAGAGTAAAGCTCCCTCTACACTGTCTCCATCAAACACTCCCAGGACAGGTACAGCATGGGATTAGATACAGAGTAAACTCCCTCTACACTGTCTCCATCAAACACTCCCAGGACAGGTACAGCATGGGGTTAGATACAGAGTAAAGCTCCCTCTACACCGTCCCCATCAAACACTCCCAGGACAGGTACAGCACGGGGTTAGATACAGAGTAAAGCTCCCTCTACACCGTCCCCATCAAACACTCCCAGGACAGGTACAGCACGGGGTTAGATACAGAGTAAAGCTCCCTCTACACTGTCCCCATCAAACACTCCCAGGACAGGTACAGCACGGGGTCAGATACAGAGTAAAGCTCCCTCTACACTGTCCCCATCAAACACTCCCAGGACAGGTACAGCACGGGGTCAGATACAGAGATACACACTGTCACCCCCTGCTATCCTTGTGTAACAGGCTTTAGGGCTGAGCAGCCTCCTTGTGTTCCTATCTAAGTGCAGAGGTTTGTGTGTTGTTGTGTTTGTACAGCTGATTGTTGGGGATCTGGGCACTGGGCTATACAATATGAAGCTGAAGGTTTACAAGGGGACCACCATGCTGTCTGAGAACACTCTGATAGACCTGCCGACAGGAGTGGTCGCCTTTCTCATGGACACCAACGAGCCCCGGACCCCGGCTGTGGCAGTGGCTTCCGGACCCTACATCTACATCTACAAAAACCTCCGTCCGTACTTTAAATTCACCCTGCCGCCTCTGGAGGTGAACTCCCTGGAGCAGGATGTGTGGAACCAGGTCAAAGAGGTAAGGAGAGTTTAAAAATGGCCGATCTTTATCCACCTCCCTCCTCATTCAATCTATCGTAGAGTCCCAATGTAATGCAGAATAGAATCAGACTACCATCTCTCCAGCCCCTTTCCCCACCTCAAAGTGTTTCCCAGACAGTGAAGGATTTTTTTATTTTAAGTGCGTTCACTGTTGTAATGTAGGAAAGCGGCAGCCAGATGTCACACAGCAAGATCCCACAAACAGCAATGTGATAATAACCCAGATCACCTGTTTTTAGTGATGTTGGGTGAGGGATAAATATTGGCCCCAGGACACCGGGGAGAGCTCCCCCCTGCTCTTCTCCCAATAGTGGCCGTGGGATCTTTTACACCCACCCTCACCTGACGGGCAGACGGGGCCTCGGTTTAAAGTCTCATCCTGAAAGACAGCACCTCCGACAGTGTGGCACTTCCTTAGCACTGACCCTCCGACAGTGTGACGCTCCCTCAGCACTGACCCTCTGACAGCGCGGCTCTCCCTCAGCACTGACCCTCCGACAGTGCGGCGCTCCCTCAGCACTGACCCTCCGACAGTGCGGCGCTCCCTCAGCACTGACCCTCCGACAGTGCGGCGCTCCCTCAGTGCTGACCCTCCGACAGTGCGGTGCTCCCTCAGCGCTGACCCTCCGACAGTGCGGCTCTCCCTCAGCACTGACCCTCCGACAGCGCGGCTCTCCCTCAGCACCGACCCTCCGACAGCGCGGCTCTCCCTCAGCACTGACCCTCCGACAGCGCGGCTCTCCCTCAGCACTGACCCTCCGACAGCGCGGCTCTCCCTCAGCACTGACCCTCCGACAGCGCGGCGCTCCCTCAGCACTGACCCTCCGACAGTGCGGCGCTCCCTCAGCACTGACCCTCCGACAGTGCGGTGCTCCCTCAGCACTGACCCTCCGACAGTGCGGCGCTCCCTCACTACTGAACCTCCGACAGGGCAGCACTCCCTCAGCGCTGACCCTCCGACAGCGCAACGCTCCCTCAGCGCTGACCCTCCGACAGCGCAACGCTCCCTCAGCGCTGACCCTCCGACAGTGCGGCGCTCCCTCAGTGCTGACCCTCCGACAGTGCGGTGCTCCCTCAGCGCTGACCCTCCGACAGTGCGGCTCTCCCTCAGCACTGACCCTCCGACAGCGCGGCTCTCCCTCAGCACCGACCCTCCGACAGCGCGGCTCTCCCTCAGCACTGACCCTCCGACAGCGCGGCTCTCCCTCAGCACTGACCCTCCGACAGCGCGGCTCTCCCTCAGCACTGACCCTCCGACAGCGCGGCGCTCCCTCAGCACTGACCCTCCGACAGTGCGGCGCTCCCTCAGCACTGACCCTCCGACAGTGCGGTGCTCCCTCAGCACTGACCCTCCGACAGTGCGGCGCTCCCTCACTACTGAACCTCCGACAGGGCAGCACTCCCTCAGCGCTGACCCTCCGACAGCGCAACGCTCCCTCAGCGCTGACCCTCCGACAGCGCAACGCTCCCTCAGCGCTGACCCTCCGACAGCGCGGCGCTCCCTCAGCGCTGACCCTCCGACAGCGCGGCGCTCCCTCAGCGCTGACCCTCCGACAGCGCGGCGCTCCCTCAGCGCTGACCCTCCGACAGCGCGGCGCTCCCTCAGCGCTGACCCTCCGACAGCGCGGCGCTCCCTCAGCGCTGACCCTCCGACAGCACGGCGCTCCCTCAGCGCTGACCCTCCGACAGCGCGGCGCTCCCTCAGTACTGACCCTCCGACAGTGCGGCGCTCCCTCAGCACTGACCCTCCGACAGTGCGGCGCTCCCTCAGCGCTGACCCCCCGACAGTGCGGCGCTCCCTCAGCGCTGACCCTCCGACAGTGCGGCACTCCCTCAGCACTGACCCTCCGACAGTGCGGCGCTCCCTCAGTACTGACCCTCCGACAGTGCGGCGCTCCCTCACTACTGAACCTCCGACAGTGCGGCGCTCCCTCAGCACTGACCCTCCGACAGTGCGGCGCTCCCTCAGCACTGACCTAGTGCCAGTGTGGATGAGGGGAAGCTATCACTGAGCAATAGCCATGCACTTAGGGACATATTGCCGTGTTGAAAGGTGATTTGGAAGTCCATGGTTTTTCTGTTTGGTTTTCTGTGTAATGGAAGATGGCCGGCTGACCCAGTGTATGACCAGACCCCAGCGGGAGGTTCGTGTCCAATTCTGGGCCCCACGCTTTAGGAAGGATCTCCAGCCCTCGGAGAGGGTGTGGAGGAGATTTACTAGAATGTTCCCAGGGATGAGGGACCTCAGTTCATGTGGAGAGACTGGGAGAAGCTGGGATTGTTCTCCTTAGAGCAGAGAAGGTTAAGGGGGAGATTTAATCAAGGCGTTCAAAATCAGGAAGGGTTTGGATAGAGTGAATGAGGAGAAAGTGTTTCCAGTGTCAGGAGGGTCGGTAACCAGAGGGAAGAGAAGGGTAACCAGAGGTAACAGATTGAAGAGAATCAGTAATAGAGCCAGAGGGGGAGATGAGGAGAATGTTTTTTTTACACAGCGAGTTGTTGTGATCTGGAAGGTGCTGCCTGAAAGGGCGGTGGAAGCAGATTCAATAGGAACTTTCAAAAGGGGGAATTGGATAAACACTCGAAAAGGAGAAATTTGCAGGACTGTTGGGGGCGGGGGGGGTTGCGGGGGGAATGGGACTAATTGGATAGATCTTTCAAAGGGCCAGCACAGGAACGAAGGGCCAAATGGCCTCCTCCTGGGCTGTATTGTCCTGTGATTCTATCTCTGAAGTCCATTGTGATTGTAATTTCCTTTAGCTTTAAACTCTGCAGTCTCTGCATTTACTGAGCTAATTTACATTATCCTTTTCTCTCAGGACAAGATTGACCCGTTGACACTCAGAGAGATGTTGGAGAGTTTTCGGTAGGTGTAGCAGGCTTGTGGCACAGCGTGTAGCTATCAGGGTACACCAAGATGGGCCAGGCACTTGGGCAGTGGCCTTTCATTCAGCTGGAGAGGGGAGTGGGCGTTTCAAGAGGTCCGTTGCGTTGGAGTTGCTGCAGATCCATCGCCCCTCCACCTCGTGCTCTTGCTGTGTCCTGTTTGGGCTATATTCAGTTACTTGGCAAAGATGGCCTGTGATTCCCCACCCTCCCTCAAGCACACACACACACACACACACACACACACACACACACACACACACACACACACACACACACACACACACACACACACACACACACACACACACACACACACTAACTAGAGCCAGTGCCTGAGCCACTCGACAGAGTCTCTGGCTGGGCAAAGTACGACAGAGTCTCTGGCTGGGCAAATGACCCCTCCCCGCACCCTTTCCCAGACCCCCACAGCAATGACCTGATCTGCCACGGCACAGCTTGGGCGTATAACCTCTCTTAGTTCTTACAAACTTCCCTGTCTCTGTAACCTCCTCCAGCCCCTGCAACCCTCCCTATCTCTGTAACCTCCTCCAGCCCCTGCAACCCTCCCTATCTCTGTAACCTCCTCCAGCCCCCACACCCCTCCCTATCTCTGTAACCTCCTCCAGCCCTTACAACCCTCCCTATCTCTGTAACCTCCTCCAGCCCCTACACCCCTCCCTATCACTGTAACCTTCTCCAGCCCCTACACCCCTCCCTGTCTCTGTAACCTTCTCCAGACCCAACAATTCTCCCTATCTCTGTACCATCCTCCAGCCCCTACAACCCTCCCAATCTCTGTAACCTCCTCCAGCCCCTACATACCTCCCTATCTCTGTAATCTCCTCCAACCCTCCCTATCTCTATAACCTCCTCCAGCCCCTACAACACTCCCTATCTCTGTAACCTCCTCCAGCCCCTACAACCCTCCCTATCTCTGTCACCTCCTCCAGCCCCTACAACCCTCTCTATCTCTGTAAACTCCTCCAGCCCCTGCAACCCTCCATATCTCTGTAACCTCCTCCAGCTCGTACAACCCTCCCTATCTCTGTAACCTCCTCCAGCCCCTACAACTCTCCCTATCTCTGTAAACTCCTCCAGCCCCTGCAACCCTCCATATCTCTGTAACCTCCTCCAGCTCCTACAACCCTCCCTATCTCTGTAAACTCCTCCAGCCCCTACAACCCTCCCTATCTCTGTAACCTCCTCCAGCTTCTACACCCCTCCCTATCTCTGTAATCTTCTCCAGCCCCTACACCCCTCCCTATCACTGTAAACTCTTCCAGCCCCTACAACCCTCCCTATCTCTGTAACCTCCTCCAGCCCCTATACCCCTCCCTATCTCTAACCTCCTCCAGCTCCTACATCCGTCCCTAACTCTGTAACCTTCTCCAGCCCCTACACCCCTCCCTATCTCTGTAACCTTCTCCAGCCCCTGCAACCCTCCCTATCTCTGTAACCTCCTCCAGCCCCCACACCCCTCCCTATCTCTGTAACCTCCTCCAGCCCTTACAACCCTCCCTATCTCTGTAACCTCCTCCAGCCCCTACACCCCTCCCTATCACTGTAACCTTCTCCAGCCCCTACACCCCTCCCTGTCTCTGTAACCTTCTCCAGACCCAACAATTCTCCCTATCTCTGTACCATCCTCCAGCCCCTACAACCCTCCCAATCTCTGTAACCTCCTCCAGCCCCTACATACCTCCCTATCTCTGTAATCTCCTCCAACCCTCCCTATCTCTATAACCTCCTCCAGCCCCTACAACACTCCCTATCTCTGTAACCTCCTCCAGCCCCTACAACCCTCCCTATCTCTGTCACCTCCTCCAGCCCCTACAACCCTCTCTATCTCTGTAAACTCCTCCAGCCCCTGCAACCCTCCATATCTCTGTAACCTCCTCCAGCTCGTACAACCCTCCCTATCTCTGTAACCTCCTCCAGCCCCTACAACTCTCCCTATCTCTGTAAACTCCTCCAGCCCCTGCAACCCTCCATATCTCTGTAACCTCCTCCAGCTCCTACAACCCTCCCTATCTCTGTAAACTCCTCCAGCCCCTACAACCCTCCCTATCTCTGTAACCTCCTCCAGCTTCTACACCCCTCCCTATCTCTGTAATCTTCTCCAGCCCCTACACCCCTCCCTATCACTGTAAACTCTTCCAGCCCCTACAACCCTCCCTATCTCTGTAACCTCCTCCAGCCCCTATACCCCTCCCTATCTCTAACCTCCTCCAGCTCCTACATCCGTCCCTAACTCTGTAACCTTCTCCAGCCCCTACACCCCTCCCTATCTCTGTAACCTTCTCCAGCCCCTACACCCCTCCTTATCTCTGTAACCTTCTCCAGCCCCTACACCCCTCCTTATCTCTGTAACCTTCTCCAGCCCCTACAACCCTCCCTATCTCTGTTATCTGCTCCAGCCCCTACACTCCTCCCTATCTCTGTAACCTCCTCCAGCACCCCCCTCTAACACTCCCTCTGAGTTATTATCTTGTGAAGCACCTTGGCGATGTCTAAATCATTGCAGTTGTTGAATAAATGCAGGGTATGGAATCAGACTGAGCAATAAAGCCCTGTCCGTCCCCTCTCCCCTGATGTGGAGTGGTTTTTTCACAGTGATTCCAGTGAAAACATTTGTTTTGGGACCGTGTCCCAGTCGCTTTGTACTCCAGCACTCTCTGCTGTTCTGCTTCAGTCACAACTGATTCCCAGATTAACTCTCGCTCCTGCTTGGTTTGGACATGTCAGTGACTCTCCTCTGTTTCTTTTTCACAGGGACAAGGGCGACAAGCCACTGTCTGTGAGATCTTTAAGGTAAGGTGGAACACAGTGCTATATTTTGACAATCCCAGAGGCACCCATCCTGGCAAATCACAGTCCAGGTTTGACACATCCAGTAAGAGGGTTCTGTTGTACATTGTGGTGAGGGGAATAGCAAGCTGGTTGGTAAATTGACTTACGTTGCTATTGGCTGCTTCTGTGTCTCATGCAGAGCACAGTCTCTCCCACCCTCTGGCTTCCATGTCAGAGGTTGTGGGTTCAAGACCTGCCCCAGAGAATGACGCCCATAATCCAGGCTGACACTTTCGGGAGTTAGCACTGTCGGAGGGTCAGTGCCGAGGGAGCGCCGCGCTGTCGGAGGGTCAGTGCCGAGGGAGCGCCGCGCCGTTGGAGGGTCAGTGCCGAGGGAGCGCTGCGCCGTCGGAGGGTCAGTGCTGAGGGAGCACCGCGCCGTCGGAGGGTCAGTGCCGAGGGAGCGCCGCACTGTCGGAGGCCCCATCTGCCCTCTCAGGTGGGGGTAAAAGATCCCACGCCCACTGTTGGAAGAAGAGCAGGGGGGAGTTCTCCCCGGTGTCCTGGGGCCGATATTTATCCCTCACCCAACATCACTAAAAACAGATGATCTGGGCCATTATCACATTGCTGTTTGTGGGATCTTGCTGTGCGCAAGTCTGCTTCAAAAGTCCACCTTTGTTTGTGAAGTGATTTGGGACGTCTCATGGTGGTAAATGGTGCTATAAAATGCGGATCTTGATGTGAGTAACCTACCATTCTTCACTCACATAGGATCCCCCCCGCCCCCCCCACCCCGAACCACCATCATGTGTTCCCTTGGTAGAACAGGAGGACAAGGTGGTCAGGAACACATATGGAATATTTTCCTTTATTGGGCGAGGTATTGAATGCAAAAGCAGGGGTGGAATGCTGGAACTGTATAAAACGCTGGTTAGACCACAGCTGGAAATGTGTGTACAGTTCTGGTCACCGTATTACAGGAAAGTCCTCGTTGCTCCGGAGAGAGTGTGGAGGAGATTTACAAGAACGTTGCCGGGCCTGGAGAATTGCAGCTATGAGGGGAGATTGGACGGGCTGGGGTCCTCTTCCTTAGAACAGAGGAGGCTGAGGGGTGACCTCATTATGAGGGGCCTAGAGAGGGTGGACAGGAAAGACTTGTTCCCCCCCCCCCCACCCCCCGGCTGAGGGGTCAGTTACCAGGGGGCACAGATTGAAGGTGATTGGTAGAAGGATTAGAGGGGACATGAGGGAAACCTTTTTCACCCAGAGGGTGGTGGGGGTCTGGAATTCACGGCCTGAGTTGGTGGTTGAGGCTGAAACGCTCAATATTTAAACGGTACCTGGATCTGCGTCTGGAGCGCTGGAACCTGCAGGGCTACAGACCGGGGGCTGGAAAGTGGGGTTAATATGAGTGGTGAGTTCCTTTGTTTATTCTCTGTTCTGGCCGACACAGGCAGGATGGGCTGAATGGCCTCTTTCTGTGCCGTTAAGTTTCTGTTGTTCTAATTCTTTGTGTGTGAGCAGATCACTGTGTGCTCAACCTTCCTGTATCAGCCTGACGGTGACCCGTGTTGATGCTGGGGGTAGGGAGGGGTGGGTGGGCGGCGGGGGCAGAGATCTGCTCTGGAAAGGGGAAAAGCGGTGGAATACCTCACTGCCTTGTCTCTCCTCCATCAGGTACCTCATGCTGGAGCCTCACGAGATGGAGGCTTTCGTCAGCCTCCACAAGATGCAGCCGATCAAACGCCAGGTACAGTTTGTCGAACATCGGGCGTTCCAAACAAACCTGTCCCATCGCCCCCACCCCGAGGGATCAATGGGCAAAGTGACAAGGGGGCAGGTTAGGAGGTATCGAGGGAGATGGGGGAGCAGGCAGGACGGAGGGAGACAGGGAGAGGGTGGGACCGAGGGGGTGCGAGGAGAGGGCCGAGTTGAGGGGGCAGTGGGAGGGGTTGAGGGGGATGGGGAGGGGCAGTGGGAGGGGTTGAGGGGGATGGGGAGAGGGTGGGTTCGAGGGGGCAGTGGGAGGGGTTGAGGGGGATGGGGAGAGGGTGGGTTCGAGGGGGCAGTGGGAGGGGTTGAGGGGGCAGTGGGAGGGGTTGAGGGGGATGGGGAGAGGGTGGGTTCGAGGGGGCAGTGGGAGGGGTTGAGGGGGATGGGGAGAGGGTGGGTTCGAGGGGGCAGTGGGAGGGGTTGAGGGGGATGGGGAGAGGGTGGGTTCGAGGGGGCAGTGGGAGGGGTTGAGGGGGATGGGGAGAGGGTGGGTTCGAGGGGGCAGTGGGAGGGGTTGAGGGGGATGGGGAGAGGGTGGGTTCGAGGGGGCAGTGGGAGGGGTTGAGGGGGATGGGGAGAGGGTGGGTTCGAGGGGGCAGTGGGAGGGGTTGAGGGGGATGGGGAGAGGGTGGGTTCGAGGGGGCAGTGGGAGGGGTTGAGGGGGATGGGGAGAGGGTGGGTTCGAGGGGGCAGTGGGAGGGGTTGAGGGGGATGGGGAGAGGGTGGGTTCGAGGGGGCAGTGGGAGGGGTTGAGGGGGATGGGGAGAGGGTGGGTTCGAGGGGGCAGTGGGAGGGGTTGAGGGGGATGGGGAGAGGGTGGGTTCGAGGGGGCAGTGGGAGGGGTTGAGGGGGATGGGGAGAGGGTGGGTTCGAGGGGGCAGTGGGAGGGGTTGAGGGGGATGGGGAGAGGGTGGGTTCGAGGGGGATGAGGGTGGTGATTGAGGGTGACGGAGGGGCCGAGAAAGAGGGAGATGAGACAGAGAGCGTGGGATCAAGGGAGGGAGCTGAGCAAAACTGATCCCACAAAGGCCCCTCATTGGCCGCGGACCCCCTATCTGCGCCCCCTTTCCCTCAGTCCCCCTGTCTGCGCCCCCCTTCCCTCGGTCCCCCTGTCTGCGCCCCCCTTCCCTCGGTCCCCCTGTCTGCGCCCCCCTTCCCTCGGTCCCCCTGTCTGCGCCCCCTTCCCTCGGTCCCCCTGTCTGCGCCCCCTTCCCTCGGTCCCCCTGTCTGCGCCCCCTTCCCTCGGTCCCCCTGTCTGCGCCCCCCTTCCCTCGGTCCCCCTGTCTGCGCCCCCCTTCCCTCGGTCCCCCTGTCTGCGCCCCCTTCCCTCGGTCCCCCTGTCTGCGCCCCCTTCCCTCGGTCCCCCTGTCTGCGCCCCCTTCCCTCGGTCCCCCTGTCTGCGCCCCCTTCCCTCGGTCCCCCTGTCTGTGCCCCCTTCCCTCGGTCCCCCTGTCTGCGCCCCCTTCCCTCGGTCCCCCTGTCTGCGCCCCCTTCCCTCGGTCCCCCTGTCTGCGCCCCCTTCCCTCGGTCCCCCTGTCTGCGCCCCCTTCCCTCGGTCCCCCTGTCTGCGCCCCCTTCCCTCGGTCCCCCTGTCTGCGCCCCCTTCCCTCGGTCCCCCTGTCTGCGCCCCTTTCCCTCGGTCCCCCTGTCTGCGCCCCCTTCCCTCGGTCCCCCTATCTCCCCACCAGTTGGTTTTTCTTCTCTGTGTCTCCTCCCCTGGTATCCCCCGACAGGTTGCGTGTGCTTGTGGATCGTTGTCTGCCTCCCTAGTCCCAGCAGTGTGTACTGGGGGTGAGGGGCTGAATGGTGCTGCTCTCTCACTCTCCTGTCCCCCTTGTTCGAGTGCAGACGGTGATAACCTGCATGTCCACTCTGAATAAGAACATGGCCGACGAGGATGCGGTGGGCTGCCTGGTGATTGGTACCGAGAACATGGAGGTCTGCATCCTGGACCCTGAAGCGTTTACCATCCAGGCCAAGGTAGTCGGTCCGTGTGTGATTGTCGAGGGAGGGATAAGGAGAATGGGCGTGTTTCCAGTGGAATAGGTGGTGATTGTGACAGAGTGTTCCCTGTGCTCGCAGGGTTCAAATAAAAGGAGAGTCAGGGAGTTAGAGTTAATGGTTAATCATTCAAAGCCTTCCCTTGATTATGTTCAGACTATTTATTTATTTTAGGCTTCCTTCTGGGGAGACGGTTCTGTAGTGGTAATGTCACTGGGCTAGAGGCCCAGACTAATGGGGACAGGGGTTCAAATCCCACCGGGGCAGCCGGTGGAATTTAAATTCAGTTAATAAATCTGGAAAATAAAACTAGTCTCAGTGACGGTGACCATGAAACTATCATTGATTGTTGTAAAGACCCATCTGGGTCACTAATGTCCCCTTTAGGGAGGGATATCTGCCCTCCTTACCCAGTCTGGCCTACATGTGACTCCAGACCCACAGCCACATGTGGTTGAGTCTTAACTGCCCCCCTGAAATGGCCGAGCGAGACACTCAGCTCAAGGGCAATTAGGGATGGGCAACAAACACTGGCCTTGTCCAGCAATGCCCACATCACATGAAAGAATTTTTTAAAAGTCCTTATCATGGCCTCAAAACCAATTAATGACAGATTGTTACAAAGATCTGTCAGGATCACCATGTTCCGGACTCTCTAGCTGGAGTGTGGGGGAGGTTACAGAGATAGGGAGGGGTGTAGGGGCTGGAGGAGGTTACAGAGATAGGGAGGGTTGTAGTGGCTGGAGGAGGTTACAGGGATAGGGAGGGTTGTAGGGGCTGGAGGAGGTTACAGATAGGGAGGGTTGTAGGGGCTGGAGGAGGTTACAGAGATAAGGAGGGGTGTAGGGGCTGGAGGAGGTTACAGAGATAGGGAGGGTTGTAGGGTCGGGAGGAGGTTACAGAGGTAGGGAGGGGTGTACGGGCTGGAGGATGTTACAGAGATAAGGAATGTTGTAGGGGCTGGAGGAGGTTACAGAGATAGGGAGGGGTGTAGGGGTTGGAGGAGGTTACAGAGATAGGGAGGGTTGTAGGGGCTGGAGGAGGTTACAGAGATAGGGAAGCGTGTAGGGGCTGGAGTAGGTTACAGAGATAGGGAGGGTTGTAGGGTCTGGAGGAGGTTACAGAGATAGGGAGGGTTGTAGGGTCTGGAGGAGGTTACAGAGGTAGGGAGGGGTGTAGGGGCTGGAGGATGTTAGAGATAGGGAATGTTGTAGGGGCTGGAGGAGGTTACAGAGATAGGGAGGGGTGTAGGGGTTGGAGGAGGTTACAGAGATAGGGATGGTTGTAGGAGCTGGAGGAGGTTACAGTGATAGGGAGGGCTGTAGGGGCTGGAGGAGGTTACAGAGATAAGGAGGGTTGTAGGGGCTGGAGGAGGTTACAGCGATAGGGAGGGTTGTAGCGTCTGGAGGAGGTTACAGAGGTAGGGAGGGTTGTAGGGTCTGGAGAAGGTTTGAAAAGAATGATGAGAATTTAAATCAAGGTATTTCTGGGTCTCAGTGTGGCTCCGGTAAGGGGGCAGCAGAGCTTTCGATGAGCAGTGGTTTCGAGAGGGTGGGAGATCCCCTCGGGGAGTGATGGAATAGCCATTTCCCCTGTTAATAGTTGTGTCCGTCTCTCTCTGCCAGGTGAACCTCCCCAGTGTCCCAGTGTTCCTGGATGTCACTGGCCAGTTTGATGTGGAGTTCAGGATCATTGTTGCATGTCGGAATGGAAGTATCTACATAATCCGCAGGTAGGCAGGAAAATTCCTGCTGGGATTTTGGGATTGCTCCAAGTTCTGAGAGTTGCTGCATGACAACAATTTACAATGCTTGTTTGTCTTCTGTTCTCTCACCTGGCCCAATCTCTGACACCATAGCATAAAACATCCTCCAAGACAAAGCACCTAACCTGAACCTGCTCCAACTCCCAGTCACCCATCACCCCCTCTGCTCGCTGACCTACCCTGGCAACACCTCCATTTTAATATTTCAAATCCTTCCATGCCCTCTCCCTATCTCTGTAACCTCCTCCAGGCCCTACACCCCTTACTATCGCTGTAACCTCCTCCAGCTCCTATACCCCTCTCTATCTCTGTAACCTCCTCCAGCCCCTACACCCCTTACTATCGCTGTAACCTCCTCCAGCTCCTACACCCCTCTCTATCTCTGTAACCTCCTCCAGCCCCACCACCCTCCCTATCTCTGTAAACTCCTCCAGACCCTACAACTCTCTCTATCTCTGTAACCTCCTCCAGCCCCTACAACCCTCCCTATCTCTGTAACCTCCTCCAGCCCCTACAATCCTCCCTATCTGTGTAACCTCCTCCAGCCCCTACACCCCTCCCTATCTCTGTAACCTCCTCCAGTCCCTACAACCCTCCCTATCTCTGTAACCTCCTCCAGCTCCTACAACTCTCCTTATCTCTGTAACCTCCTCCAGCCCCTACAACCCTCCCTATCTCTGTAACCTCCTCCAGCCTCTGTAACCTCCTCCAGCCCCTACGACCCTCCCTATCTCTGTAACCTCCTCCAGCCCCTACAACCCTCCCTATCTCTGTAACCTCCTCCAGCTCCTACAACCCTCCCTATCTCTGTAACCTCCTCCAGCCCCTACAACCCTCCCTATCTGTGTAACCTCCTCCAGTACCTACAACCCTCTGAGATTTCTGCATTCCTCCAATTCCAGCCTCTTGACCATCCCGCCGATTCCCATTGCTCCACCATTGGCCGTGCCTTCAGCTGCCCTGGGGGGCCCTGAGCTCTGGAATTCCCTCCCTAAGCCTCTCCGACTCTCTCCCCCTCCTCCTTTTAAGACGCTCCTTAAAACCGACCTCTTTCAGGGTCAGATTCTGTCTGATTGACGTTCCTGTGAAGCACCTTGGGGGGAAGTTGTTCAAAGCTGAAGGTGCCGGATAATTAAAAGCCTTTGTTGCCATTACAGAGATTCCAAAAGGCCCAAGCACTGCATCGAGCTGAACTCCCAGCCTGTAGGTCTAGTGCGACTCAACAAGAACATCGTGGTTGGCTGTGGGAAGGAACTGCTGCAGGCATATACTCAGAAGGTAGGTCCCCGGCTTAGCCCATTGGGGCTCCTCTCTGTGTGACATTGTACACGGGGGTAAAAATTGACACACACAGGACTGCTCAGACTTCCCATTTCAAAAAGCTTTGATCAGGTCAATTCTGCTTAAGCAGACCCAGTCCAACTTCCCTGTGCAGAACGTAGGAACAGGAGGAGGCCATTCAGCCCCCTCCTCGAGCCTGTTACACAGGGCCAGGAGGAGACCATTCAGCCCCTCTTGGGCCTATGACACAGAGGCAGAAGGAGGCCATTCAGCCCCTCTTAAGCCAATTACATAGGAACCTGAGGCCATTCAGCCCCTCGAGCCTATTACACAGGGACAGGAGGAGGCCATTCAGCCCCTCGAGCCTATTACACAGGAACAGGAGGAGGCCATTCAGCCCCTCTCTGAGACTGTTAAACAGGAACAGGAGGAGGCAGTTCAGCCCCTCCTCGAGGCTTTTACACACTAACAGGTTGAGGCCATTCAGCCCCTCGAGCCTGATAGACAGAGATTGGAGGAGGTCATTCAGCCCCTTTCGAGGCTTTTACACAGGAATAGGTTGAGGCCATTTAGGCCCTCAAGCCTGTTACAAAGGAATGGGAAAAGGCCAATAAACCCCTTGAATCTGCCCTGCCCATGTAATTGGATCATGGCCAGTTTGGACCTTAACCCCATCCACCGGCCTCGGTTCCGTAACCCTTAACCCCCTTACCCAACAAAAATCCATCAATCTCAGTTTGACATTTCCAATTCACCCCCAGCCTCGACAGATTTTTGGTGGGGGGAGGGAGTTCCAGATTTCCACTCCCCTTTGTGTGATGAAGGGCTTCCTGACATCACCCCTGAATGGCCTGGCTTCAATTTTAAGGTTCTGCCCCCTTGTTCTGAACTCCGCGCCCCCCCATCACCAGAGGAAATAGTTTCTCTCTATCAACCCTATTGAATCATTTAACTTCCCATAAGGTAAACGTTTTATCCCGGTATCATTCCAGTCAATCTGCACTCCATCCCTTCCGAGTCCAATGTATCCTTTGCATGGTACGAATGCTGTTATGCCATTTGTGGGTTAAGCTGCATTGAGGCGCTGTCAGAGGGTCAGCGCTGAGGGAGCTCCGCACTGTCGGAGGGTCAGTGCTGAGGAAGCGCCGTGCTGTCGGAGGGCCAGCGCTGAGGGAGCGCCGCGCTGTCGGAGGGCCAGCGCTGAGGGAGCGCCGCGCTGTCGGAGGGCCAGCGCTGAGGGAGCGCCGCGCTGTCGGAGGGCCAGCGCTGAGGGAGCGCCGCGCTGTCGGAGGGCCAGCGCTGAGGGAGCGCCGCGCTGTCGGAGGGTCAGCGCTGAGGGAGCGCCGCGCTGTCGGAGGGTCAGCGCTGAGGGAGCGCCGCGCTGTCGGAGGGCCAGCGCTGAGGGAGCGCCGCGCTGTCGGAGGGCCAGCGCTGAGGGAGCGCCGCGCTGTCGGAGGGCCAGCGCTGAGGGAGCGCCGCGCTGTCGGAGGGCCAGCGCTGAGGGAGCGCCGCGCTGTCGGAGGGCCAGCGCTGAGGGAGCGCCGCGCTGTCGGAGGGCCAGCGCTGAGGGAGCGCCGCGCTGTCGGAGGGCCAGCGCTGAGGGAGCGCCGCGCTGTCGGAGGGCCAGCGCTGAGGGAGCGCCGCGCTGTCGGAGGGCCAGCGCTGAGGGAGCGCCGCGCTGTCGGAGGGCCAGCGCTGAGGGAGCGCCGCGCTGTCGGAGGGCCAGCGCTGAGGGAGCGCCGCGCTGTCGGAGGGCCAGCGCTGAGGGAGCGCCGCGCTGTCGGAGGGCCAGCGCTGAGGGAGCGCCGCGCTGTCGGAGGTGCCGTCTTTCAGGATGAGACATTAAACCGAGGCCCCGTCTGCCCTCTCAGGTGGGTGTAAAAGATCCCACGGCCACTAGTGGGAGAAGAGCAGGGGGGAGTTCTCCCCGGTGTCCTGGGGCTGATATTTATCCCTCACCCAACATCAGTAAAAACAGATGATCTGGGTCATTATCACATTACTGTTTGTGGGATCTTCTGTGTGTCAATGGGCTGCTGAGTTTCCTACATTACAAGAGTGATCGCACTTCAAAAAAAATGGTCTTTCATCATCTGTGAAACGATTAGTGACGTCCCGAGGTGCTGAAGGGAGCAGGAGGGAGACCTTTCTGTGTCCACCTTGGCTCCATGTGCCTAACGCAAAGTCTCTTTTCGACCTTCAGGGGAAGAAGCTGTGGACTGTACAGCTGCCAGCTCCCGTGATGACCATGGGCCTGATGGATCACAAATCCAAGGGCTTCCAGGCAGTGCTGGTGGCCTTGGCAAACTCCGAGGTCCACCTCTACCGGGACAAAATCCTCGTCAACATCACCAAAACCCAGGTACGCTCCCTCACCACCCACCCCCACCCAGCACCCTCCTCCACCGCTGGCCCCAGTCTCCTGCCCTCCCCCTGCCGGCTGGTCAAGGAACGAGAGTTCGAAACGAGGGGGGGTGGGGGGGGTGGCCAATCCTTTTGCAAAATCTTGTCTTGGCGTTGAGAGAGTTGCCTCGCTTGTGGGCGTGTGGGGTTTGGAGTCACATAGGGCTCAGATTGGACAAGGGCCACAACTTCCTGAAGCAGATGGATTTTCCCGATAATCTGACAGCTTCCGACAGTCACTGCTGTCACTGATCTTCAAACCGCCCAGGGTGGGGATTGAACCCTCGACCTGTGGGTTCTCAGCCTCCTAACCATGATCACTGATGCTACCTCGATCTTTGCTTAGCTTAGTTATTGAGCGACCTGGAATCAGATTGGGTAACCCAGAAGGCCGCTATTTTTAAATGTAATCTCTCATGTTTGTGCACGATGTAAATCTAACCAAAAAATCTGATCAGTGGGAGCACGTGTCAGGAGTCATGATGCGGATGCTAACCCCAACAGCTCCTTTATCAATGTCACTGTGCCCGCAGTGTGCACTGTGGTTGTAGAGATCCAGACCATCAGGGTAACTAACTTGAATCATTTAAAATTCTCATCCCTGTTTTCAAATTCCTCCTTGGCCTCCTCGCTTCTATGACCCTCACTATCTCTGTAACCTCCTCCAGCCCCTACAACCCTCCCTATCTCTGTAACCTCCTCCAGCCCCTATGACCCTCCCTATCTCTGTAACCTCTTCCAGCCCCTATGACCCTCCCTATCTCTGTAACCTCCTCCAGCAACTACACCCCTCCCTATCTCTGTAACCTCCTCCAGCACCTACAGCCCTCCCTATCTCTGTAACCTCCTCCAGCACCTACGACCCTCCCTATCTCTGTAACCTCCTCCAGCCCCTACTACCCTCCCTATCTCTGTAACCTCCTCCAGCCCCTACGACCCTCCCTATCTCTGTAACCTCCTCCAGCCCCTATGACCCTCTCTATCTCTGTAACCTCCTCCAGCCCCTACAACCCTCCCTATCTCTGTAACCTCTTCCAGCCCCTATAACCCTCCCTATCTCTGTAACTCCTCCAGCCCCTACGAGACTCCCTATCTCTGTAACCTCCTCCAGCCCCTACAACCCTCCGAGATCTCTGCGCTCCTCCAATTCCGGCCTCTTGACCATCCCCCGATTCCCATCGCTCCACCATTGGCGGCCGTGCCTTCAGCTGCCTGCGACCCTGAGCTCTGGAATTCCCTCCCTAAACCCCTTTCCTGACACACACACACACCCCACCCCCCCACCCCTCGCTCGCTCTCTCTTTTCCTTTAAGACGCTCTTTAAAACCGACCCCTTTGACTGAATTTTTGGTCCTCTGTCCCTAATACCTCCTGTATGTGTCTCATGTGAAAATGTACTTGGTAATGCTCTGTACCAGCCTTTGGGACATTAAAGGCACAAAGTAAAGGCATGTTGTTTGAAGCAGTGAGGGTTTTCAGTGCTGTAACAGTGCAGTGTGATTCGCAGGCCCTGGTGCTTGATGATTTCTCCCGGTACGCCCCAGAATTCAGCCGGAGAATCCCAGGTCTTTATCCTGCTCCGTGCTCAATCACCAGACAGCGTTCATTTCTCTGTCCTCCCTTTTCTCCTAGGATGTGGTAACCAGCCTGTGTTTCGGCAAGTATGGACGGGAGGATGGGACCCTCATCATGACCACGAAAGGTGCGTCCCTCTCTCTGCCTCTCCCCTTCTCCGCTGGCCTGTGTCACCCCCCTTCCTCACTTGATCAGCAATACTGCACTGGATTGCAACACTCCCAGGATAGGCACAGCACGGGGTTAGATACAGAGTAAAGCTCCCTCTACACTGTCCCCATCAACACTCCCAGGACAGGTACAGCACGGGGTTAGATACAGAGTAAAGCTCCCTCTACACTGTCCCCATCAAACATTCCCAGGACAGGTACAGCACGGGGTTAGATACAGAGTAAAGTTCCCTCTACACTGTCCCCATCAAACACACCTAGTACAGGTACAGCACAGGGTTAGATACAGAGTAAAGCACCCTCTACAACGTCCCCATCAAACACACCCAGGACAGGTACAGCACGGGGTTAGATACAGAGTAAAGCTCCCTCTACACTGTCCCCATCAAACACACCTAGTACAGGTACAGCACAGGGTTAGATACAGAGTAAAGCACCCTCTACACCGTCCCCATCAAACACTCCCAGGACAGGTACAGCACGGGGTTAGATACAGAGTAAAGCTCCCTCTACACTGTCCCCATCAAACACTCCCAGGACAGGGACAGCACGGGGTTAGATACAGAGTAAAGCTCCCTCTACACTGTCCCCATCAAACACTCCCAGGACAGGTACAGCACGGGGTTAGATACAGAGTAAAGCTCCCTCTACACTGTCTCCATCAAACACTCCCAGGACAGGTACAGCACGGGGTTAGATACAGAGTAAATCTCCCTCTACACTGTCCCCATCAAACACTCCCAGGACAGGTACAGCACGGGGTTAGATACAGAGTAAATCTCCCTCTACACCGTCCCCATCAAACACTCCCAGGACAGGTACAGCACGGGGTTAGATACAGAGTAAACCCTCTACACACCGTCCCCATCAAACACTCCCAGGACAGGTACAGCACGGGGTTAGATACAGAGTAAATCTCCCTCTACACTGTCCCCATCAAACACTCCCAGGACAGGTACAGCACGGGGTTAGATACAGAGTAAAGCTCCCTCTACACTGTCCCCATCAAACACTCCCAGGACAGGTACAGCACGTGGTTAGATACAGAGTAAACCCTCTACACTGTCCCCATCAAACACTCCCAGGACAGGTACAGCACGGGGTTAGATACAGAGTAAATCTCCCTCTACACTGTCCCCATCAAAAACTCCCAGGACAGGTACAGCACGTGGTTAGATACAGAGTAAACCCTCTACACTGTCCCCATCAAACACTCCCAGGACAGGTACAGCACGGGGTTAGATACAGAGTAAAGCTCCCTCTACACTGTCCCCATCAAACACTCCAAGGACAGGTACAGCACGGGGTTAGATACAGAGTAACGCTCCCTCTACACTGTCCCCATCAAACACTCCCAGGACAGGTACAGCACGGGGTTAGATACAGAGTAAAGCTCCCTCTACACTGTCCCCATCAAACACTCCCAGGACAGGTACAGCACGGGGTTAGATACAGAGTAAATCTCCCTCTACACTGTCCCCATCAAACACACCCAGGACAGGAACAGCACGGGGTTAGATACAGAGTAAAGCTCCCTCTACACTGTCCCCATCAAACACTCCCAGGACAGGTACAGCACGGGGTTAGATACAGAGTAAAGCTCCCTCTACACTGTCCCCATCAAACACTCACAGGACAGGTACAGCACGGGGTTAGATACAGAGTAAATCTCCCTCTACACTGTCCCCATCAAACACTCCCAGGACAGGTACAGCACGGGGTTAGATACAGAGTAAAGCTCCCTCTACACTGTCCCCATCAAACACTCCCAGGACAGGTACAGCACGGGGTTAGATACAGAGTAAATCTCCCTCTACACTGTCCCCATCAAACACTCCCAGGACAGGTACAGCTTTTGGAGCAGGGAAGTTGCTGTGGAGAGCAGCTGATACACAGAATGCACAACAGATCAGGTCGCAACTTGTGGACATGTGTGCTCTGCCTCCCGCAGTCGTGCACTCGGTCTTGCATACACACGTGCGGTCGCTCTTAGATTTCTACACCCTCTCATGTAGCAGAGACAGGTCACTGATTTCATGTAGAAGTTTCTGTATGTTTGTTTATTGACAGTGGGTCATTGACTGAGGAAGCAGTTACAATCATTTACTCTCTTTCCTGCTCAGGTCGCTGCGAGAGGCGCTGCAAGCGGGTCCTGTCACTAACCCTCCTTCCTTTCTCCTCTCAGGGGGTGGGCTGATCATTAAAATCCTGAAGCGAACTGCAGTCTTTGAGGATAAAGACACCAGCCCCGGCCCTCCCCTGGCGCAGAGCATTAAACTGAACATCCCAAGGAAAACCAAGCTGTACGTGGACCAGACGCTGCGGGAACGGGAAAATGCTGTGGGTGAGTAGACAAGCTACTGTCCCTGGAGTCTGGCTGAGGAATGTGATGCAACAGTCACCTACCCACCCTTCCAGCACCTCACCTCAGCAGCCAGTCCTTGGGCGCAAAACAGGCGGGCGAGGTGGGTGTTGGGCAGCATGTTGTCAGTCTGTTATTCAAATGCAGAGGCATCACACAGTCTGACTTTTTCCCGTGCAATTGAAGGAAACCTCACGGGTGCTGCCTCACACGGAAGGGGTTGGATTTATAGTAGAATTTTCATCGAACTGTTTATTATACAGTGAAGAGAGTGTGTTTAAACAGTGCACTACAGCAAACAGTCTACAGAGTAAACAGCGCACTAAGCAAACAGTCTACAGAGTCTATTTAAACAGTGCACTACACAAACAGTCTACAGAGTCTATTTAAACACACCACAACAGTCTATAGAGTCCATTTAAACAGCACACTACAACAGTCTGCAGAGTCTATTTAAATAGCACACCACAACAGTCTGCAGAGTCTATTTAAACAGCACAGCACAACAGCCCATAGAGTCCGTTTAAACAGCACACTACAACAGTCTACAGAGTCTATTTAAACAGTGCACTACTGCAAACAGTCTACAGAGTAAACAGCGCACTACGCATGTAGTCTGCAGAGTCCATTTAAACATCACACCACAACAGTCTATAGAATCCATTTAAATAGCACACTACAACAGTCTACAGAGTCTATTTAAACAGCACACCACAACAGTCTATAGACTCCATTTAAACAGCACACTACAACAGCCCATAGAGTCTATTTAAACAGCACACCACAACTGCCTATAGAGTCCATTTAAACAGCACACTACAACAGTCTGCAGAGTCTATTTAAACAGCACACTACTGCAAACAGTCTACAAGAGTTCACTTAAACTGCACACTGTACTAACCTCTGTTTTAACTGCACTCCTTTCAGCTCCCGCACAAGCTAAATCCCAGTCTCCGACCTGCCTACTTACTGAAACCCGTTGGAGTAAAGCCACAATGACGATCGGGGGAGGGTGGGAGGTGCGGGTGCCGACTGAAATGTTTTCATCTCGTCGGCTCCTTGCTATTCTCCACTGACTGCATCCTGCTGGAGAAACCTTCATGCTATGATCGGCAGATGTTGCTGTAGTTTTGCCCCGTGCTCTGTTTTCTGCAGCTTGATCTGACTCTTTGAGTAGACTCTGTAGACTGTTGGCTGAGAGTCCTGCTCCTTGATTGGCACAGTGGATCAGTCAACAGACCCCTGACACTAATCTTGGGTTGGTGATTCCCTGACTGTTGGCAATTAATGGTCGTGTTTTATTCCCTCTCCTCCCCCACCCCCCCTCCTCTGGTTGAAAGCTATGCACAGGGCCTTCCAGACGGACTTGTATCGCCTACGTCTCAGGGCAGCCCGAGAGTACGTCAAGGCTCTTGAAGCGAGCTTAGCACCGGTCTCTGCTGACCTCCAGGAACCACTGAATATGAACGCAGTGGTGAGTGGACCTCTCTCTCCTGGGATGGGTACCAGAGAAGAGTCTCGGGTATCCCCCGTTAGACTCTGTTTGCTGTTAGCTGGATTGACTATTTAAACAGCACGTTTGGCCATTGAGGCCTGGTTGAAGCCTCAGAGTCATTACGACATAGAAGGAGGCCATTCGGCCCATTGAGTCCATGTCAATTCTCTGTGGACCAATCCAGTCAGTCCCATTCCCCCATGCTCTCCCCTGTAACCCTCCAAGTTTATTTCCTTGCAGCGTCCATCCAATTTCCTTTTGAAATTATTCACCGTCTCTGCTCCCACCCCCCTCCTGGGCAGCGAGTTCCAGCTCATTACCATTCACTGGGTAAAAAAATTCTTCCTCTCATCCCCCCCACCCTCCCAACCCCCCCCCCCCCCCACCTCCCCATCATCAGCTGCCCAAAACCTTAAATCCATCTCCGTCCTGGTCCTTGTCCCATCAGCCAATGGGAACAGCTTTTCCTTGACGACCTTATCCAAACCTGTCATCACCTTGTCCACCTCTAACAAATCCGCCCCCCCCAATCTCCTTTGGCCCAAGGAGAACAAGCCCAGCTTCTTCAACCCCCCTAACCCACTCGCTAAAACCCCCTCAGCCCTGGGACCGTACTGGTCAATCTGCTCTGCACCCTCTCAAAGACCTTCACAAGTGTGGTGACCAGAACTGAACTCAACTCTCTAGCTGGGGCCTAACCAGAGTTTTACACGGGTTCAGTGGAACCTCCCTGCTCTTGTCCACAATTCCTCCGTTTATGAAGTCCACGACCCCATGAGCTTTGCTCATTTTGCTCTCGATATGTCCGGTCACCTTCTTAGGTTGACCCACATGAACCCCCAGGTCCCTCAGTCCCTGTACAATCTAGAACTGTGTCATTCAGCCTGCAGTAGCTCTGCCTGGGGCCTGGGGTCTGGGGCATTGGAAGGGATTTTAAACGCGGAAGCGTGTTTGTTGCTGAGATACAGTTACCTGTCTCTGCTCTAGGTCCAGGGGATTGGACCAGCATTTAAGCTGACCTTGAACATACAGAACACGTCAGCCACCAGACCGGTTATCAACCTCCAAATCAGCTTCCTCTACGATCAGACTCTCTACTCCATCAAGAGGTCTTTCTTTAAGGTGGGAGACAGTTTCCAAAGTGATTCGAGGGGTCGGAGGAGGGGTGGTGGGGGGGTGGGTGGGGTTGGCGGTGGAAGCGGATAGAGGTGAAAACCCTTCAGGCGTCTCCTCGTGCCAGTCCGCACAGGAAGATCCCACATTTGGCTTCCAACTCGAAAGGGGGCAGAGGGGGTGGAGTTACTGAGCTAAATGTTGACCACAACCCCCCCCCCACCCCTGCCCATCCTCCGCCAACCGCACCCCCGGCCTGTCCAGCAGAGGTACCTGGGCTTCCACCACCACCCCCCACACAGCTCGGAATGACCATCTGCTGGCGGGGTGGTTGGTGGGGGGAGATTCAGGGCGTGGAGAGGGCAGCGATTCCTGCTGCGGTTGAATAGTCTGTCGGCATGCGCCTGGGCTCCGCCCACGTGGTGGGGGGCCAGTTGGATCGGTACGCCAGTGTGACTCACCACTCGGCGGGGGAGCCCGTGGTCACATCAGCTTGCAGCGGGAAAACTCGGTCTTTCCAGGAACAAGGACTGGCCCAATGGGGAAGTGTGAAAAGCCGCTGCAATCACCACATGAGCTACAGCAGCAAAAGCTGACAGCTTTCACAACCTGGCAACCCATCTGACTCGGCAACAGAGCCGTGTCCCAGGTGGAATTAAGTTATTGCTCTCTACAGCTCGTTTCACTTCCTCAGGACTTCCCAAAGTGTTTCACAAACTGTGTTGTAATGTAGGAAACTCTGCAGCCGAATTACACACTGCAAGATCCCACAAACAGCAATGTGACCATGACCCAGATCATCTGTTTTTAGTGATGTTGGTTGAGGAATAAATATTGGCCCCAGGACACCGGGGAGAACTCCCCCCTGCTCTTCTCCCAGTAGTGGCCGTGGGATCTTTTACACCCACCCGAGAGGGCAGACGGGGCCTCGGTTTAATGTCTCATCCTGAAAGGCGGCACCTCCGACAGTGCGGCACTCCCTCAGCACTGACCCTCCGACAGTGCGGCGCTCCCTCAGCACTGACCCTCCGACAGTGCGGCGCTCCCTTAGCACTGACCCTCCGACAGTGCGGCGCACCCTCAGCACTGACCCTCCGACAGTGCGGCGCTCCCTCAGCGCTGACCCTCCGACAGTGCGGCTCTCCCTCAGCGCTGACCCTCCGACAGTGCGGCTCTCCCTCAGCGCTGACCCTCCAACAGTGCGGCGCTCCCTCAGTACTGACCCTCCGACAGTGCGGCACTCCCTCAGCACTGACCCTCCGACAGTGCTGTGCTCCCTCGGCCCTGACCCTCCATGGCAGTCACGTATAGAACGACGCTATTGGGACAATCAGGTATGTGCACACGTAAACACACTCACAAACACGTGTGAGGGAGAACCCTGGCGAGAATTATTTTCCAATATGGGAAGAAGGAAGCAGTAGCTGTCTGGTGATCTAACTCGCTCTCTCCTGGGATATCTGGTGATCTAACACCCTCTCTCCTGGGATATCTGGTGGTCTAACTCCCTCTCTCCTGGGATATCTGGTGGTCTAACTCCCTCTCTCCCTGGGATATCTGGTGGTCTAACTCCCTCTCTCCCTGGGATATCTGGTGGTCTAACTCCCTCTCTCCCTGGGATATCTGGTGGTCTAACTCACTCTCTCCCTGGGATATCTGGTGGTCTAACTCACTCTCTCCCTGGGATATCTGGTGGCCTAACTCCCTCTCTCCTGGGATATCTGGTGATCTAAATCCCTCTCTCCTGGGATATCTGGTGATCTAAATCCCTCTCTCCTGGGATATCTGGTGGTCTAAATCCCTCTCTCCTGGGATATCTGGTGGTCTAAATACCTCTCTCCTGGGATATCTGGTGGTCTAATCCCTCTCTCCTAGGATATCTGGTGGTCTAACTCCCTCTCTCCTGGGATATCTGGTGGTCTAACTTCCTCTCTCCTGGGATATCTGGTGGTCTAACTCCCTCCTGGGATATCTGGTGGTCTAACTCTCTCTCCTGGGATATCTGGTGGTCTAACTCTCTCTCCTGGGATATCTGGTGATCTAACTCCCTCTCTCCTGGGATATCTGGTGTTCTAAATCCCTCTCTTCTGGGATATCTGGTGGTCTAAATCCCTCTCTCCTGTGATATCTGGTGGTCTAAATCCCTCTCTCCTGGATATCTGGTGGTCTAACTCCCTCTCTCCTGGGATATCTGGTGGTCTAACTCCCTCTCTCCTGGGATATCTGGTGGTCTAAATCCCTCTCTCCTGGGATATCTGGTGGTCTAACTCTCTCTCCTGGGATATCTGGTGGTCTAAATCCCTCTCTCCTGGGATATCTGGTGGTCTAACTCTCTCTCCTGGGATATCTGGTGGTCTAACTCCCTCTCCCTGGGATATCTGATGGTCTAACTTACTCTCCTGGGATATCTGGTGCTGTAACTCTCTCTCCCTGGGATATCTGGTGGTCTAACTCACTCTCGGACATCTGGTGGTCTAACTCCCTTTTTCCTGGGATATCTGGTGGTCTAACTCCCTCTCCCTGGGATATCTGGTGGTGTAACTCACTCTCTCTCTCTCGGATATCTGGTGGTGTAACTCCCTCTCCCTGGGATATCTGGTGGTCTAAATCCCTCTCTCCTGGGATATCCGGTGGTATAAATCCCTCTCTCCTGGGATATCTGGTGATCTAAATCCCTCTCTCCTGGGATATCCAGTGGTATAAATCCCTCTCTCCTGGGATATCTGGTGGTGTAACTCACTCTCTCTTGAATATCTGGTGGTGTAACTCCCCCTCTCCTGGGATATCTGATGGTCTAACTCCCCCTCTCCTGGGATACCTGGTGGTCTGACTCCCTCTCTCTGGGATATCTGGAGGTGTAACTCACTCTCTCTCTTGGATATTTGGTGGTGTAACTCCCTCTCCCTGGGATATCTGGTGGTATAAATCCCTCTCTCCTGGGATATCTGGTGATGTAACTCACTCTCTCTTGAATATCTGGTGGTGTAACTCACTCTCTCCCTGGGATATCTGGTGGTCTAACTCCCTCTCCTGAGATATCTGGTGGTCTAACTCCCTCTCTCTGGGATATCTGGAGGTGTAACTCACTCTCTCTCTCGGATATCTGGTGGTGTAACTCCCTCTCCCTGGGATATCTGGTGGTATAAATCCCTCTCTCCTGGGATATCTGGTGATCTAACTCCCTCTCTCCTGGGATATCTGGTGGTGTAACTCACTCTCTCTCAGATATCTGGTGGTGTAACTCACCCTCTCCTGGGATATCTGGTGGTCTAACTCCCCCTCTCCTGGGATACCTGGTGATCTAACTCCCTCTCTCCTGAGATATCTGGTGGTCTAACTCCCTCTCCTGAGATATCTGGTGGTCTAACTCCCTCTCTCTGGGATATCTGGAGGTGTAACTCACTCTCTCTCTCGGATATCTGGTGGTGTAACTCCCTCTCCCTGGGATATCTGGTGGTATAAATCCCTCTCTCCTGGGATATCTGGTGATCTAACTCCCTCTCTCCTGGGATATCTGGTGGTGTAACTCACTCTCTCTCAGATATCTGGTGGTGTAACTCACCCTCTCCTGGGATATCTGGTGGTCTAACTCCCCCTCTCCTGGGATACCTGGTGATCTAACTCCCTCTCTCCTGGGATATCTGGTGGTCTAACTCCCTCTCTCTGGGATATCTGGAGGTGTAACTCACCCTCTCTCGGATATCTGGTGGTCTGACTCCCTCTCTCTCGGATATCTGGTGGTCTAACTCCCTCCCCTGGGATATATGGTGATCTAACTCCCTCTCTCCTGGGATATCTTGGTGGTCTACCTCCCTCTCTCTCGGATTTCTGGTGGTCTAAATCCATCTCCGGGGATATCTGGTGGTCTACCTCCCTCTCTCCTGGGATATCTGGTGGTCTACCTCCCTCTCTCCTCATATATCTGGTGGTCTAACTCCCTCTCCTGGGATATCTGGTGGTCTACCTCCTTCTCCCTGGGATATCTGATGGTCTAACTCTCTCTCTCTCCTGGGATATCTGGTAGTCTAACTCCCTCTCTCTCTGGGATATCTGGTGGTCTAACTCTCTCTCTCCTGGGATATCTGGTGGTGTAACTCTCTCTCCTGGGATATCTGGTGGTGTAACACTCTCTCCTGGGATATCTGGTGGTCTAACTCCCTCTCTCTTGGCTGTTCCAGATTCCGATGCTGGTACCTGGTCTGACGTATCCAATCGAGACCTTTGTGCAGAGCCTGAGTGACAGGGGCATCTCCGACACCATCAAGGTAAGGGGTGGGACAGAAGACCCCCCACCTTGTGTTTCCATAGCCTTGACCTCATCACACACTTCCCCCCCCCCCCCCCCCCCCCCCCCACCCTGCCATACGGCCCCCGCCAAATCCTTTTTGACCAGGGAATGGGCAGCCACTGGCTGGACTCCAGTGTTACACCCAGCTCTCGCTCCTCCTCCCTGAGCACTGAGCTATTTGACTCAGGCAGGCATCACAGTACAATCCCGTACTTATCCCGTCATTGTCACTGGATGGTGAATCAGCAATTTGATCCCTTGGTCATTGTCTGAGAAAGGCCAACTGTGCAGAGACTTGCACAGGCCCTGATCAGTTTGTGCACTTTACTGGTACACTGGCCCACTGGCCTTTTCCCTTGTACTAGGAAGGGGCTCTGTACTTTCAGCAAAGCCCATTCATCTAGCGCCACTAACCTAACAAAAATGTACCCAAGGTGCTTCACAGGAACGTCAATCATACAGACTCTGACCTGAGTCTCACATGGAGATATTAGGCACAGGGGGACCAACAGCTCAGTCAGAGAGGTCGGTTTTAAGGAGCGTCTTAAGAGGAGGAGAGAGAGAGAGGTGGAGCGGTTTAGGGAGGGAACACCAGAGCTCAGGACCCCAGGCAGCTGAAGGCACGGCCGCCAATGGTGGAGCGATGGGAATCGGGGGATGCTCAAGAGGCCGGAAATGGAGGAGCGCAGAGATCTCGGAGGGTTGTAGGGGCTGGAGGAGGCTACAGAGATAGGGAGGAGTGTAGGGGCTGGAGGAGGTTACAGAGATAGGGAGGGGTGTAGGGGCTGGAGGAGGTTACAGAGATAGGGAGGGGTGTAGGGGCTGGAGGAGGTTACAGAGATAGGGAGGGGTGTAGGGGCTGGAGGAGGCTACAGAGATAGGGAGGAGTGTAGGGGCTGGAGGAGGTTACAGAGATAGGGAGGGGTGTAGGGGCTGGAGGAGGTTACAGAGATAGGGAGGGGTGTAGGGGCTGGAGGAGGTTACAGAGATAGGGAGGGGTGTAGGGGCTGGAGGAGGTTACAGAGATAGGGAGGGGTGTAGGGGCTGGAGGAGGTTACAGATAGGGAAGGTTGGAGGGTCTGGAGGAGGTTACAGAGATAGGGAGGGTTGGAGGGTTTGGAGGAGGTTACAGAGATAGGGAGGGTTGTGGGGGTTAGAGGAGGTTACAGAGATAGGGAGGGATGTAGGTGCTGGAGGAGGTTACATAGATAGGGAGGGTTGTAGGGGCTGGAGAAGGTTACAGAGATAGGGAGGGTCATAGGGGCTGGAGGAGTTTACAGAGATAGGGAGGATTGTAGGGGCTGGAGGAGGTTACAGATAGGGAGGGGTGTAGGGGCTGGAGAAGGTTACAGAGATAGGGGTGTGGGGACTGGAGGAAGCAACAGAGATAGTGAGGGTTGTAGAGGCTGGAGGAGGTTACAGAGATAGGGAGGGCTGTAGGGGCTGGAGGAGGTTACAGAGAGGGAGGGTTGTAGGGGCTGGAGGAGCTTACAGAGATTGGGAGGGTTATTGGGGCAGGAGGAGGTTACAGAGATAGGGAGGGTTGTAGGGGCTGGAGGAGGTTACAGAGATAGGTAGGGATGTAGGTGCTGGAGGAGGTTACAGAGATAGGGAGGGTTGTAGGACTGGAGGAGGTTACAGAGATAGGGAGGAATGTAGGTGCTGGAGGAGGTTACAGAGATAGGGAGGGTTGGAGGGTCTGGAGGAGGTTACAGAGATAGGGAGGGTTGTAGGGGCTGGAGGAGGTTACAGAGATAGGGAGGGGTGTAGGGGCTGGAGGAGGTTACAGAGATAGGGAGGGTTGTAGGGGCTGGAGGAGGTTACAGAGATAGGGAAGGTTGTAAGGGCTGGAGGAGGTTACAGAGATAGGGAAGGTTGTAAGGGCTGGAGGAGGTTACAGAGATAGGGAGGGTTGTAGGCGCTGGAGGAGCTTACAGAGATTGGGAGGGTTATTGGGGCAGGAGGAGGTTACAGAGATAGGGAGGGTTGGAGGGTCTGGAGGAGGTTACAAAGATAGGGAGGGATGTAGGTGCTGGAGGAGGTTACAGAGATAGGGAGGGTTGTAGGAGCTGGAGGAGGTTACAGAGATAGGGAGGGATGTAGGTGCTGGAGGAGGTTGCAGAGATAGGGAGGGTTGTAGGAGCTAGAGGAGGTTACAGAGATAGGGAGGGTTGTAGGGGCTGAGGAGGTTACAGAGATGGGGAGGATTGTAGGGGCTGGAGAAGGTTACAGAGATAGGGAGGGTTGTAGGGGCTGGAGGAGGTTACAGAGATAGGGAGGGTTGTAGGCGCTGGAGGAGGTTACAGAGATAGGGAGGGTTGTAGGGGCTGGAGGAGGTTACAGAGATAGGGAGGGTTGCAGGGGCTAGAGGAGGTTACAGAGATAGGGAGGGATGTAGGTGCTGGAGGAGGTTACAGAGATAGGGAGGGTTGTAGGGGCTGGAGGAGGTTACAAAGATAGGGAGGGATGTAGGTGCTGGAGGAGGTTACAGAGATAGGGAGGGGTGTAGGGGCTGGAGGAGGTTACAGAGATAGGGAGGGTTGTAGGGGCTGGAGGAGGTTACAGAGATAGGGAAGGTTGTAAGGGCTGGAGGAGGTTACAGAGATAGGGAAGGTTGTAAGGGCTGGAGGAGGTTACAGAGATAGGGAGGGTTGTAGGCGCTGGAGGAGCTGACAGAGATTGGGAGGGTTATTGGGGCAGGAGGAGGTTACAGAGATAGGGAGGGTTGTAGGGTCTGGAGGAGGTTACAGAGATAGGGAGGGATGTAGGTGCTGGAGGAGGTTACAGAGATAGGGAGGGTTGTAGGAGCTGGAGGAGGTTACAGAGATGGGGAGGATTGTAGGGGCTGGAGAAGGTTACAGAGATAGGGAGGGTTGTAGGGGCTGGAGGAGGTTACAGAGATAGGGAGGGTTGTAGGCGCTGGAGGAGGTTACAGAGATAGGGAGGGTTGTAGGGGCTGGAGGAGGTTACAGAGATAGGGAGGGTTGTAGGGGCTGGAGGAGGTTACAGAGATAGGGAGGGATGTAGGTGCTGGAGGAGGTTACAGAGATTGGGAGGGCTGTAGGAGCTGGAGGAGGTTACAGAGATAGGGAGGGTTGTAGGGGCTGGAGGAGGTTACAGAGATGGGGAGGATTGTAGGGGCTGGAGGAGGTTACAGAGATAGGGAGGGTTGTAGGGGCTGGAGGAGGTTACAGAGATAGGGAGGGTTGTAGGCGCTGGAGGAGGTTACAGAGATAGGGAGGGTTGTAGGGGCTGGAGGAGGTTACAGAGATAGGGAGGGTTGTAGGGGCTAGAGGAGGTTACAGAGATAGGGAGGGTTGTAGGGGCTGGAGGAGGTTACAGAGATGGGGAGGATTGTAGGGGCTGGAGAAGGTTACAGAGATAGGGAGGGTTGTAGGGGCTGGAGGAGGTTACAGAGATAGGGAGGGTTGTAGGCGCTGGAGGAGGTTACAGAGATAGGGAGGGTTGTAGGGGCTGGAGGAGGTTACAGAGATAGGGAGGGTTGTAGGGGCTAGAGGAGGTTACAGAGATAGGGAGGGATGTAGGTGCTGGAGGAGGTTACAGAGATTGGGAGGGTTGTAGGAGCTGGAGGAGGTTACAGAGATAGGGAGGGTTGTAGGGGCTGGAGGAGGTTACAGAGATGGGGAGGATTGTAGGGGCTGGAGGAGGTTACAGAGATAGGGAGGGTTGTAGGGGCTGGAGGAGGTTACAGAGATAGGGAGGGTTGTAGGGGCTGGAGGAGGTTACAGAGATAGGGAGGGTTGTAGGCGCTGGAGGAGGTTACAGAGATAGGGAGGGTTGTAGGGGCTGGAGGATGTTATAGAGATAGGGAGGGTTGTAGGGGCTAGAGGAGGTTACAGAGATAGGGAGGGATGTAGGTGCCGGAGGAGGTTACAGAGATTGGGAGGGTTGTAGGGGCTGGAGGAGGTTACAGAGATAGGGAGGGATGTAGGTGCTGGAGGAGGTTACAGAGATAGGGAGGGGTGTAGGGGCTGGAGGAGGTTACAGAGATAGGGAGGGGTGTAGGGGCTGGAGGAGGTTACAGAGATAGGGAGGGGTGTAGGGGCTGGAGGAGGTTACAGATAGGGAAGTTTGGAGGGTCTGGAGGAGGTTACAGAGATAGGGAGGGTTGGAGGGTTTGGAGGAGGTTACAGAGCTCGGGAGGGTTGTGGGGGTTAGAGGAGGTTACAGAGATAGGGAGGGATGTAGGTGCTGGAGGAGGTTACATAGATAGGGAGGGTTGTAGGGGCTGGAGAAGGTTACAGAGATAGGGAGGATTGTAGGGGCTGGAGAAGGTTACAGAGATAGGGGTGTGGGGACTGGAGGAGGCTACAGACATAGTGAGGGTTGTAGAGGCTGGAGGAGGTTACAGAGATAGGGAGGGGTGTAGGGGCTGGAGGAGGTTACAGAGATAGGGAGGGTTGTAGGGGCTGGAGGAGGTTACAGAGATAGGGAAGGTTGTAAGGGCTGGAGGAGGTTACAGAGATAGGGAGGGTTGTAGGCGCTGGAGGAGCTTACAGAGATTGGGTGGGTTATTGGGGCAGGAGGAGGTTACAGAGATAGGGAGGGTTGGAGGGTCTGTAGGAGGTTACAAAGATAGGGAGGGATGTAGGTGCTGGAGGAGGTTACAGAGATAGGGAGGGTTGTAGGAGCTGGAGGAGGTTACAGAGATAGGGAGGGATGTAGGTGCTGGAGGAGGTTGCAGAGATAGGGAGGGTTGTAGGAGCTAGAGGAGGTTACAGAGATAGGGAGGGTTGTAGGGGCTGAGGAGGTTACAGAGATGGGGAGGATTGTAGGGGCTGGAGAAGGTTACAGAGATAGGGAGGGTTGTAGGGGCTGGAGGAGGTTACAGAGATAGGGAGGGTTGTAGGCGCTGGAGGAGGTTACAGAGATAGGGAGGGTTGTAGGGGCTGGAGGAGGTTACAGAGATAGGGAGGGTTGTAGGGGCTAGAGGAGGTTACAGAGATAGGGAGGGATGTAGGTGCTGGAGGAGGTTACAGAGATAGGGAGGGTTGTAGGGGCTGGAGGAGGTTACAGAGATAGGGAGGGGTGTAGGGGCTGGAGGAGGTTACAGAGATAGGGAGGGTTGTAGGGGCTGGAGGAGGTTACAGAGATAGGGAAGGTTGTAAGGGCTGGAGGAGGTTACAGAGATAGGGAAGGTTGTAAGGGCTGGAGGAGGTTACAGAGATAGGGAGGGTTGTAGGCGCTGGAGGAGCTGACAGAGATTGGGAGGGTTATTGGGGCAGGAGGAGGTTACAGAGATAGGGAGGGTTGTAGGGTCTGGAGGAGGTTACAGAGATAGGGAGGGATGTAGGTGCTGGAGGAGGTTACAGAGATGGGGAGGATTGTAGGGGCTGGAGAAGGTTACAGAGATAGGGAGGGTTGTAGGGGCTGGAGGAGGTTACAGAGATAGGGAGGGTTGTAGGCGCTGGAGGAGGTTACAGAGATAGGGAGGGTTGTAGGGGCTGGAGGAGGTTACAGAGATAGGGAGGGTTGTAGGGGCTAGAGGAGGTTACAGAGATAGGGAGGGATGTAGGTGCTGGAGGAGGTTACAGAGATTGGGAGGGCTGTAGGAGCTGGAGGAGGTTACAGAGATAGGGAGGGTTGTAGGGGCTGGAGGAGGTTACAGAGATGGGGAGGATTGTAGGGGCTGGAGGAGGTTACAGAGATAGGGAGGGTTGTAGGGGCTGGAGGAGGTTACAGAGATAGGGAGGGTTGTAGGCGCTGGAGGAGGTTACAGAGATAGGGAGGGTTGTAGGGGCTGGAGGAGGTTACAGAGATAGGGAGGGTTGTAGGGGCTAGAGGAGGTTACAGAGATAGGGAGGGTTGTAGGGGCTGGAGGAGGTTACAGAGATGGGGAGGATTGTAGGGGCTGGAGAAGGTTACAGAGATAGGGAGGGTTGTAGGGGCTGGAGGAGGTTACAGAGATAGGGAGGGTTGTAGGCGCTGGAGGAGGTTACAGAGATAGGGAGGGTTGTAGGGGCTGGAGGAGGTTACAGAGATAGGGAGGGTTGTAGGGGCTAGAGGAGGTTACAGAGATAGGGAGGGATGTAGGTGCTGGAGGAGGTTACAGAGATTGGGAGGGTTGTAGGAGCTGGAGGAGGTTACAGAGATAGGGAGGGTTGTAGGGGCTGGAGGAGGTTACAGAGATGGGGAGGGTTGTAGGGGCTGGAGGAGGTTACAGAGATAGGGAGGGTTGTAGGGGCTGGAGGAGGTTACAGAGATAGGGAGGGTTGTAGGGGCTGGAGGAGGTTACAGAGATAGGGAGGGTTGTAGGCGCTGGAGGAGGTTACAGAGATAGGGAGGGTTGTAGGGGCTGGAGGAGGTTATAGAGATAGGGAGGGTTGTAGGGGCTAGAGGAGGTTACAGAGATAGGGAGGGATGTAGGTGCCGGAGGAGGTTACAGAGATTGGGAGGGTTGTAGGGGCTGGAGGAGGTTACAGAGATAGGGAGGGATGTAGGTGCTGGAGGAGGTTACAGAGATAGGGAGGAGTGTAGGGGCTGGAGGAGGTTAAAGAGAAAGGGAGGGGTGTAGGGGCTGGAGGAGGTTACAGAGATAGGGAGGGGTGTAGGGGCTGGAGGAGGTTACAGAGATAGGGAGGGGTGTAGGGGCTGGAGGAGGTTACAGATAGGGAAGGTTGGAGGGTCTGGAGGAGGTTACAGAGATAGGGAGGGTTGGAGGGTTTGGAGGAGGTTACAGATCTCGGGAGGGTTGTGGGGGTTAGAGGAGGTTACAGAGATAGGGAGGGATGTAGGTGCTGGAGGAGGTTACATAGATAGGGAGGGTTGTAGGGGCTGGAGAAGGTTACAGAGATAGGGAGGATTGTAGGGGCTGGAGAAGGTTACAGAGATAGGGGTGTGGGGACTGGAGGAGGCTACAGACATAGTGAGGGTTGTAGAGGCTGGAGGAGGTTACAGAGATAGGGAGGGCTGTAGGGGCTGGAGGAGGTTACAGAGAGGGAGGGTTATAGGGGCTGGAGGAGGTTACAGAGATAGGGAGGGGTGTAGGGGCTGGAGGAGGTTACAGAGATAGGGAGGGTTGTAGGGGCTGGACGAGGTTACAGAGATAGGGAAGGTTATAAGGGCTGGAGGAGGTTACAAAGATAGGGAAGGTTGTAAGGGCTGGAGGAGGTTACAGAGATAGGGAGGGTTGTAGGCGCTGGAGGAGCTTACAGAGATTGGGAGGGTTATTGGGGCAGGAGGAGGTTACAGAGATAGGGAGGGTTGGAGGGTCTGGAGGAGGTTACAGAGATAGGGAGGGTTGTAGGGGCTGGAGGAGGTTACAGAGATAGGGAGGGATGTAGGTGCTGGAGGAGGTTACAGAGATAGGGAGGGTTGGAGGGTCTGGAGGAGGTTACAGAGATAGGGAGGGTTGGAGGGTCTGGAGGAGGTTACAGAGATAGGGAGGGTTGTAGGGTCTGGAGGAGGTTACAGAGATAGGGAGGGGTGTAGAGGCTGGAGGAGGTTACAGAGATAGGGAGGGTTGTAGGGGCTGGAGGAGGTTACAGAGATAGGGAAGGTTGTAAGGGCTGGAGGAGGTTACAGAGATAGGGAAGGTTGTAAGGGCTGGAGGAGGTTACAGAGATAGGGAGGGTTGTAGGCGCTGGAGGAGCTTACAGAGATTGGGAGGGTTATTGGGGCAGGAGGAGGTTACAGAGATAGGGAGGGTTGGAGGGTCTGGAGGAGGTTACAGAGATAGGGAGGGATGTAGGTGCTGGAGGAGGTTACAGAGATAGGGAGGGTTGTAGGAGCTGGAGGAGGTTACAGAGATAGGGAGGGATGTAGGTGCTGGAGGAGGTTACAGAGATAGGGAGGGTTGTAGGGGCTAGAGGAGGTTACAGAGATAGGGAGGGTTGTAGGGGCTGGAGGAGGTTACAGAGATGGGGAGGATTGTAGGGGCTGGAGGAGGTTACAGAGATAGGGAGGGTTGTAGGGGCTAGCGGAGGTTACAGAGATAGGGAGGGATGTAGGTGCTGGAGGAGGTTACAGAGATTGGGAGGGTTGTAGGAGCTGGAGGAGGTTACAGAGATAGGGAGGGATGTAGGTGCTGGAGGAGGTTACAGAGATGGGAAGGGTTGTAGGGGCTAGAGGAGGTTACAGAGATAGGGAGGGTTGTAGGGGCTGGAGGAGGTTACAGAGATGGGGAGGATTGTAGGGGCTGGAGGAGGTTACAGAGATAGGGAGGGTTGTAGGGGCTGGAGGAGGTTACAGAGATAGGGAGGGTTGTAGGGGCTAGAGGAGGTTACAGAGATAGGGAGGGATGTAGGTGCCGGAGGAGGTTACAGAGATTGGGAGGGTTGTAGGGGCTGGAGGAGGTTACAGAGATAGGGAGGGATGTAGGTGCTGGAGGAGGTTACAGAGATAGGGAGGGGTGTAGGGGCTGGAGGAGGTTACAGAGATAGGGAGGGGTGTAGGGGCTGGAGGAGGTTACAGAGATAGGGAGGGGTGTAGGGGCTGGAGGAGGTTACAGATAGGGAAGTTTGGAGGGTCTGGAGGAGGTTACAGAGATAGGGAGGGTTGGAGGGTTTGGAGGAGGTTACAGAGCTCGGGAGGGTTGTGGGGGTTAGAGGAGGTTACAGAGATAGGGAGGGATGTAGGTGCTGGAGGAGGTTACATAGATAGGGAGGGTTGTAGGGGCTGGAGAAGGTTACAGAGATAGGGTGGATTGTAGGGGCTGGAGAAGGTTACAGAGATAGGGGTGTGGGGACTGGAGGAGGCTACAGACATAGTGAGGGTTGTAGAGGCTGGAGGAGGTTACAGAGATAGGGAGGGCTGTAGGGGCTGGAGGAGGTTACAGAGAGGGAGGGTTGTAGGGGCTGGAGGAGGTTACAGAGATAGGGAGGGGTGTAGGGGCTGGAGGAGGTTACAGAGATAGGGAGGGTTGTAGGGGCTGGAGGAGGTTACAGAGATAGGGAAGGTTATAAGGGCTGGAGGAGGTTACAAAGATAGGGAAGGTTGTAAGGGCTGGAGGAGGTTACAGAGATAGGGAGGGTTGTAGGCGCTGGAGGAGCTTACAGAGATTGGGAGGGTTATTGGGGCAGGAGGAGGTTACAGAGATAGGGAGGGTTGGAGGGTCTGGAGGAGGTTACAGAGATAGGGAGGGTTGTAGGGGCTGGAGGAGGTTACAGAGATAGGGAGGGATGTACGTGCTGGAGGAGGTTACAGAGATAGGGAGGGTTGTAGGAGCTGGAGGAGGTTACAGAGATAGGGAGGGATGTAGATGCTGGAGGAGGTTACAGAGATAGGGAGGGTTGGAGGGTCTGGAGGAGGTTATTGAGATAGGGAGGGTTGGAGGGTCTGGAGGAGGTTACAGAGATAGGGAGGGTTGGAGGGTCTGGAGGAGGTTACAGAGATAGGGAGGGGTGTAGAGGTTGGAGGAGGTTACAGAGATAGGGAGGGTTGTAAGGGCTGGAGGAGGTTACAGAGATAGGGAAGGTTGTAAGGGCTGGAGGAGGTTACAGAGATAGGGAAGGTTGTAAGGGCTGGAGGAGGTTACAGAGATAGGGAGGGTTGTAGGCGCTGGAGGAGCTTACAGAGATTGGGAGGGTTATTGGGGCAGGAGGAGGTTACAGAGATAGGGAGGGTTGGAGGGTCTGGAGGAGGTTACAGAGATAGGGAGGGATGTAGGTGCTGGAGGAGGTTACAGAGATAGGGAGGGTTGTAGGAGCTGGAGGAGGTTACAGAGATAGGGAGGGATGTAGGTGCTGGAGGAGGTTACAGAGATAGGGAGGGTTGTAGGGGCTAGAGGAGGTTACAGAGATAGGGAGGGTTGTAGGGGCTGGAGGAGGTTACAGAGATGGGGAGGATTGTAGGGGCTGGAGAAGGTTACAGAGATAGGGAGGGTTGTAGGGGCTGGAGGAGGTTACAGAGATAGGGAGGGTTGTAGGCGCTGGAGGAGGTTACAGAGATAAGGAGGGTTGTAGGGGCTGGAGGAGTTTACAGAGATAGGGAGCGTTGTAGGGGCTGGAGGAGGTTACAGAGATAGAGAGGGTTGTAGGGGTTGGAGGAGGTTACAGAGATAGGGAGGGTTGTAGGGGCTGGAGGAGCACCTACAACACTCCCCATCTCTGTAACCTCTCTGTTTTCCTGAATTGCTTCCATTTGCCTGACGTCCGGCAACATTCCAGGTTCCCCCGATTATTCTGTTCCTTATCACCTCCTGCCCTCGAGCTGTAGGGCCGATCGCACTCACTCACCTCCCTGTGTTTCCCTCGTTGGGACTGTGTGTGGGCAGGGTGCGGGGGACGGGGTGGGGGTGGGGGTCGGTGGGGTGAGGTGGGCTGTGGTCGCACCTTAAGGCAGCTCTCGTGATGTTTGTGAGGACAATAACCCGAACAGCTGCTGACGCTGGGCGTCCCCGTTTCTCTATTCCAGGTGTTTGTCCTGCGCGTGGGCAGAGGTGTACCCCTTCTGACTGCCCACATCCACATGCCCGTCAGTGAGGGACTGGTCGTGGGGTGAGGAGGGTTAAGCGAAGATGGAGAGCAGCATTCCAGCATCTGAACCTGATTTGACTGGCGGGACAGCCCTTCAGTCTCCCCTTGTGGATAACCCAGTTTTAAAAAAAGCCCATCTCCCGACCCATGTATGTTTCAACCTTAGAGCCCCCCACCCTCGATTGGAGGGATAGCAAAGACCCCACAAACACTATTGGGAGAAGAGCAGGGGGGAGTTCTCCCCGGTGTCCTGGGGCCAATATTTATCCCTCAACCAGCATCACTAAAAACAGATGATCTGGGTCATCATCACATGGCTGTGGGATCTTGCTGTGCGCATATTGGCTGCTGAGTTTCCTACGTGACAACAGTGAGCACACTTCAAAGAAAAAAATCCTTTGTTGTCTGTGAAAGACTTTGGGATGTCCCGAGGGTGTGACAGGAGCTGGAGAGATGTCTGTAGGCGCTGTGATCAACGGTAGGAAGACCGGGAGCCACGACTTAGATTCCTGACTGTGTAACTAAAGCCGGAGCTGTGTACAGTGTTTAAATAGCAGACAGAATGTTTATTTAAGGATGTAAAGAGATAAAATGCATGTGTTAATACAGTTGATGGATATAAACAGGTTATTACTCTTATATGGCTCAGCACTGTCACAGCCTGATATACTGCTGCCCTTTCCTCCCTCACAGCCACAATGTACTCTGCACTTCGATCCCAAAAGGCTGAAATGTTGAGCCCAGAAAGTCCCCTGACTCACCACTGAGCTTCAATAGCACTGGTTTTCCACTGATGTTCAACACAGGGACAGGAGGAGGCCATTCAGCCCCTCCTCGAGATTGTTACACAGGGACAGGAGGAGGCCATTCAGCCCCTCTCCAGCCTGTTATACAGAGACAGGGGGAGGCCACTGAACTCCCTTGAACCTGTTCCACCTTTCAATAAGATTTGCTGCTGATCTGTATCTTAACTCCATTAACCCGCCTCGGTTCCGTAACCCTTAACCCCCTTACCCAACAAAAGTCCATCAGTCTCAGTTTTGACGTTTTCAATTGACACCCCCAGACTCAACAGGTTTTTGCTGGGGGTAGAGAGTTCCAGATTTCTACTGCCCTCTGTGTGAAGAGGTGCTTCCTGACATCACCCCTGAACAGCCTGGGTTGAATTTTAAGGTTCTGCTCCCTTGTTTTGGACTCTGCCCACCCCCGCCACCGCACCCCTCCCCCAACTCCACCAGAGGAAATAATTCCTGTCTATCGAATCATTTAAATCATCTCAGATCACTAAATCTTCGATACTCAAGGGGTTATTTAAGCTTAGCGTTCGGAAGACTGGAGTCTGTATCGCTCCCTGTGCATGTTTGCAGTCAATGCAGGTCTCTCTGATCAACCCAGTGAGCTGCTGATGGGTTCGGACTGGACCCCTCGCTGGCTTCTCCCCATCGATAAGAGATTCCAGGGTCTTGCAGGGTTGACCAGTGTTGGGGCCAATCAAGTTTAGTCTGATGTGTAGCTACAGTTAACAGGATTACACACATAAGATATACAACACAAAATCAGGCCATTCGGCCCATCTGGTATTTCTGCCCCACACGAGCCTCCTCCCACCCCCCCCCCACTCCATCTCCCCCCCATCACCATCTCACATCTACTCCTTTCTTCCTCATGTGTTTATCCAGCTTCCCCCTTAAATGTATCGATACTATTCACCTGGACCACTCCCTGTGGGAGCGAGTCCCACGTTTTCCCCACTCTCTGGGTGAAAGAGTTTCTCCTGAATTCCCCATCAGATTTATTAGTGACTGTCTTATATCGAGGGCCCCTAGTTCTGGTCTCTCTCCCCTCCCCCCCACCTACAAGGGGAAACATCTTCTCTACGTCGACCCTATCGAAACCCCCTCATCATTTTAAAGAGCTCGATCAGGTCACCCCCTCCGACCTTTTCTTTTCTAGAGGAAAGAGCCCCCCGGCCTGTTCAATCTTTCCTGATGTGTCTACCCACATATATTTCTGGTATCATCCTTGTAAATCTCTGTACCCTCTCCAGTGCCTCTTTGTTCTTTTTATAACATGGCAACCAGAACTGCACTAAGTGCTCCAAGTGTGGTCCAACCGAGGTTCGATGCAGGTTGAGCATGACCTCCCTACTTTTCAATTCTATCCCTGTAGAAATAAAAGCTAGAGTTGGGAAACGACATCGGGTTACACCTCTTTGCTTCTCACCTGCAACCCTCCTGTGTGTGCGTGTGTCCACCAGTGTGTGTGTGTGTGTGCGTACACAAGTGCGTGTGCTGTGTGCGCATGTGCATGCGTGTGTCCGGGCACGTCTGTGTGCCGTGTGCACATGCGCACAATGTCAGTATTTCCGAAACTCCGCTATGTGCTTTCCCAGTGTTTGACAGACTGTGTGCCCCACTCCGTGTGCCCCCCACTCCCCTTCCCGGTCGAATATCCAGCAAGCCCTTCACTGGTCCCTGGGCGAGTGCATGAAGACTGGCAGACAAGCCCCAGCACAGACCTGTCCCCTCGGGGAGAGGAGGTAGAGTGGCAGGGGTGCGAGACCCAGGGGTCGGGGGGGGGTGGTGGTGGGGGGTGGTGAAGGTTTAAGTTTTCGGTGCCTTCAGATGGGTGAAGTGCCCAACGATTCTGTGACAGCTCCTGGTAGGAGCGAGAGGTGTAAAGCCAGAGAGTTGGAGACAAATTCTTGTCCACTGACAGGCCAAGGCTAATACACAAATATCAAGACAGTCATTCCTACTAAACTTGGCTGAAGCTACCCAAACAAACACCTGGATGGTGACCACTGGCTGCTGTATCCTCCCATTGGTATTTTTCTCACCCCCGATGGTTACACTGCATCGCCGAGCTGCCCAGGATCTGGTTCAATTTTGTTGGCGCCTGGACTTGAGCCACATAATCCAGGCCAACTCTTCCTGGATTCCGGTGCTGAGGGAGAGCCGCACTGTCGGAGGGTCAGTGCTGAGGGAGCGCCGCACTGTGGGAGGGTCAGTGCTGAGGGAGTGCCGCACTGTCGGAGGGTCAGCGCTGAGGGAGAGCCGCACTGTCGGAGGGTCAGTGCTGAGGGAGCGCCGCACTGTTGGAGGGTCAGCGCTGAGGGAGGGCCGCACTGTCGGAGGGTCAGCGCTGAGGGAGTGCCGCACTGTCGGAGGGTCAGCGCTGAGGGAGCTCCGCGCTGTCGGAGGGTCAGCGCTGAGGGAGCTCCGCGATGTCGGAGGGTCAGTGCTGAGGGATCGCCGCACTGACGGAGGGTCAGTGCTGAGGGAGAGCCGCACTGTCGGAGGGTCAGTGCTGAGGGAGTGCCGCACTGTCGGAGGGTCAGCGCTGAGGGAGAGCCGCACTGTCGGAGGGTCAGTGCTGAGGGAGCGCCGCACTGTCAGAGGGTCAGTGCTGAGGGAGCTCCGCACTGTCGGAGGGTCAGTGCTGAGGGAGCGCCGCACTGTCGGAGGGTCAGTGCTGAGGGAGCGCCGCGCTGTCGGAGGGTCAGTGCTGAGGGAGCACCGCACTGTTGGAGGGTCAGTGCTGAGGGAGCGCCGCACTGACGGAGGGTCAGTGCTGAGGGAGAGCCGCACTGTCGGAGGGTCAGTGCTGAGGGAGAGCCGCACTGTCGGAGGGTCAGTGCTGAGGGAGCGCCGCACTGTCGGAGGGTCAGTGCTGAGGGAGAGCCGCACTGTCGGAGGGTCAGTGCTGAGGGAGAGCCGCACTGTCGGAGGGTCAGTGCTGAGGGAGCGCCGCACTGTCGGAGGGTCAGTGCTGAGGGAGCGCCGCGCTGTCGGAGGGTCAGCGCTGAGGGAGCTCCGCACTGTCGGAGGGTCAGTGCTGAGGGAGTGCCGCACTGTCGGAGGGTCAGTACTGTGGGAGCGCCGCACTGTCGGAGGGTCAGTTGTGAGGAAGCGCCGCGCTGTCGGAGGGTCAGTACTGAGGGAGCGCCGCGCTGTCGGAGGGTCAGTGCTGAGGGAGCGCCGCACGTTGGAGGGTCAGTACTGAGGGAGCGCCGCACTGTCGGAGGGTCAGTGCTGAGGGAGCGCCGCACTGTCGGAGGGTCAGCGCTGAGGGAGCGCCGCGCTGTCGGAGTGTCAGCGCTGAGGGAGCGCCGCGCTGTCGGAGGGTCAGCGCTGAGGGAGCGCCGCGCTGTCGGAGGGTCAGCGCTGAGGGAGCGCCGCGCTGTCGGAGGGTCAGTGCTGAGGGAGCTCCGCACTGTCGGAGGGTCAGTACTGAGGGAGCGCCGCACTGTCGGAGGGTCAGTGCTGAGGGAGCTCCGCACTGTCGGAGGGTCAGTGCTGAGGGAGCGCCGCCCTGTCGGAGGGTCAGCGCTGAGGGAGCGCCGCGCTGTCGGAGGGTCAGTGCTGAGGGAGCGCCGCACTGTCGGAGGGTCAGTGCTGAGGGAGCGCCGCACTGTCGGAGGGTCAGTGCTGAGGGAGCGCCACACTGTCGGAGGGTCAGTGCTGAGGGAGAGCCGCACTGTCGGAGGGTCAGTGCTGAGGGAGCGCCGCGCTGTCGGAGGGTCAGTGCTGAGGGAGCGCCGCGCTGTCGGAGGGTCAGTGCTGAGGGAGCGCCGCACTGTCGGAGGGTCAGTGCTGAGGGAGTGCTGCACTGTCGGAGGGTCAGTGCTGAGGGAGTGCCGCACTGTCGGAGGGTCAGTACTGAGGGAGTGCCGCACTGTCGGAGGGTCAGTTGTGAGGAAGCGCCGCGCTGTCAGAGGGTCAGCGCTGAGGGAGCTCCGCACTGTCGGAGGGTCAGTGCTGAGGGAGCGCCGCACTGTCGGAGGGTCAGTGCTGAGGGAGTGCCGCACTGTCGGAGGGTCAGCGCTGAGGGAGCGCCGCGCTGTCGGAGGGTCAGCGCTGAGGGAGCGCCGCGCTGTCGGAGTGTCAGCGCTGAGGGAGCGCCGCGCTGTCGGAGGGTCAGCGCTGAGGGAGCGCCGCGCTGTCGGAGGGTCAGCGCTGAGGGAGCGCCGCGCTGTCGGAGGGTCAGCGCTGAGGTAGCGCCGCGCTGTCGGAGGGTCAGCGCTGAGGGAGCGCCGCGCTGTCGGAGGGTCAGCGCTGAGGGAGCGCCGCGCTGTCGGAGGGTCAGCGCTGAGGGAGCGCCGCGCTGTCGGAGGGTCAGCGCTGAGGGAGCGCCGCGCTGTCGGAGGGTCAGCGCTGAGGGAGCGCCGCGCTGTCGGAGGGTCAGCGCTGAGGGAGCGCCGCGCTGTCGGAGGGTCAGCGCTGAGGGAGCGCCGCGCTGTCGGAGGGTCAGCGCTGAGGGAGCGCCCTCAACCCTACATTCCTGCCTAGCCCCCTTCCTCCCCGATAACCTTTCACCCCCTAGCTCTGCCTTAAAAGTACTCGAAAATGCTTTGGCGTTCCGTGTTTTTAATACTTAACACGGTTGCCTGATATTTGAACTTTTATATTTATTATATTTATTTTACACCACTAGGTTTTATTGGGCCTGTGTCTTGTGGTGAACCCGGGTCCGCAGGGAGTGGGTTACTGGCTGTTAATGACCCTGACAGAGTCTGAGCCTCACCGAGACTTCAGATCAAGGAGGCAGAGGAGTGAGGGGAAAGGGTTAACTCAGCCTATTCCAAAGCCGGGCGTGTGATAAAGATCGCCATAGCAACCGGGGAGGCAACCGTGAGATCACGGGCTGGCAGTGCACGGCTCCCCCACCCCACACACACACACACACACACACAGTACAATACAGATCATGTCATGTGAGAGCTGTTTGACAGACTGACCCTGTCCAGCCTGGGCCGGCAAGGTGGGGGATGGTGGGCGCAATGGTTTACTGACGGCTTCAAACCTCTTTCTCTTTCGTTTCCTACTCCTCTGGGAGTTCAGGACACTCCGTCAACACGTCACTGCTTTTACCCGACAGGAGAGCCAGCTGCCTCCCTCTCGCCATTACGGAGGGGACCGGTTTTCCCAAGGTCAGTTTCTAACTCTGGGAATTGCTTCCGCTCGCTGAGAGAGATTTCTCTCCCCCAACCCCCCAGCCTTGGCCCCTTTTCAGCCATTTGAAAATCAATGCCGTCAGATTTTGTTCAACTCTCCCCATCCTCGCAGTGGGAGAGCTGTCTAATGAGGGGTGTACAGCAAGGGGAGGCTCCCCCTGTCTTGGCTGACCTCCACCTCGATTCCATTTGCCCACCTCAGCTGCCCGGTGCACCCCAGTCCTGTGTTCCCCCCCCTCCTTCAGCCTCAGAAACTTTAGCATCCACACTTTTCTAAGGAGGGGTTGTGGGGGGAGAGTTCCAGATTTCCACTCCCCTGTGTGTGAAGGAAGTGCCCCCTGACATCACCCCCGAACGGCCTGGCTCCGGTTTTAAGGTTACCTTGAGCTTTGTCCCCACAAGGGAAGTGGTCTGCTTTGTTCCTGTGATTACTGAACTGAAAGCAAGATTGGATTCACAGACCGTGCACTGTCTTTAACTGAACACGAGATTAGATTCACAGTGCACTGTCTTTAATTGCTGGAAGTGTTTGAAGAGCACTTTGGCCCAGCCCCAACTATTTATTTACCCGTCAGTGAGGCTCCCCTCACTTAATACCCAAACCTCAGCCCTCATGTCTCATCCCCTTATACTGCTGGACCATTTGCCTAATTAGCGGATGTATGAGGAGTATGAAGTAGAGAAAGAGAGAGAGAGTGTGTGTGTGTGTGTGTAAGAAAAAGAGAGGGAACGTCTGTGAGAAGAGAGACGATGAAAGAGTGAGAGCAAGTGAGACAGGGAGGATTTGATTGAAGAGAGGGCTTGTCAGAGAGAGAGAGAGAGTTGGGGCGTGTGTGGGGGAGAGGGTGAGCGAGACGGTGTGTGTGCATGATTGAGACAGGGAGAGAGAGAGTGTGAGAGCGAGGGATGGTGTGTGGGAGAGGGGATTGTGTGATTGAGACAGAGGATGGGAGACAGGGAGTGTGAGAGTGAAGGATGGTGTGTGGGAGAGAGGATTGTGTGATTGAGACAGAGGATGGGAGACAGGGAGTGTGAGAGTGACGGATGGTGTGTGGGAGAGAGGGGATTGTCTGATTGAGACAGAGAGAAGATGAGAGACAGGCAGAGAGAGAATGTGAGAGTGAGGGATGGTGTGTGGGAGAGAGGGGATTGTGTGATTGAGGCAGAGGATGCGAGACAGAGAGAGAGAGTGAGGGATGGTGTGTGGGAGAGAGGGGATTGTGTGATTGAGACAGAGAGAAGATGAGAGGGAGTGTGAGAGTGAGGGATGGTGTGTGGGAGAGAGGGATTGTGTGATTGAGACAGAGGATGCGAGACAGGGAGAGAGAGTATGTGAGAGTGAGGGATATTGTGTGTGCGAGAGGGAAGAGTATGTGTTTGTGGATGCCTGTGAGATTTTAATGAACAAACCTATTATAAAAGACATGGTAACAGAACACTTGGAAAGCATTGATGGGATAAGACAAAGTCAGCATGGGTTTATGAAAGGGAAATCATGCTCAAATAATCTACTGGAGTTTTTTGAGGATGTAACTAGTAGAATAGATAAGGGAGAACCAGTGGATGTGGTGTATTTAGATCTCAAGAAGGCTTTTGATAAGGTCCCACATAAGAGGCTAGTGGGCAAAATTAAAGCACATGGGACTGGGGGTAATGTACTGGCATGGACTGAGAATTGGTTGATAGATCAGAAACAGAGAGTGGGAATAAATGGGTCTTTTTCCGGGTGGCAGGCGGTGATTAGTGGTGTACCGCAGGGATCGGTGCTTGGGTCCCAGCTATTCACAATATGTATAAATGACTTGGATGAGGGAACCAAATGCAATATTTCCAAGTTTGCTGATAACACAAAACTGGGCAGGGTTGCGAGGAGGCTTCAGGGTGAATTAGACAAGTTGTGTGTGTGAGCAAACACATGGCTGATGCAGTATAACATGGACAAATGTGAAATTGTATGCTTTCGGTTTGAAAAACAGGCAGAGTATTGTTTAAATAGTGATATATTGGGGAATGTGGGTGTACAAAGGGGATCTGGGTGTTCCTTGTTCACCAGTCAATGAAAGTAAACAGGTAGGTGCAGCAAACAGTGAGGAAGGCAAATGGTATGTTGGCCTCCGTTGCGAGAGGATTTGCGTTCAGAAGTAGGGGTGTCTTACTGCAGTTATACAGGGCCTTGGTGAGACCACACCTGGAGTATTGTGTGCAGTTTTGGTCTCCCTATCTATGTAAAGATATACTGGCCATAGAGGGAGTGCAGTGAAGATTCACTAGGCTGATACTGGGGATGGCAGGACTGTCGTATGAAGAGAGATTGGTTCGACTGAGCCTGTATTCACTAGAGTTTGGAAGAATGAGAGGGGGTCTGATTGAAACGTATAAAATTCTAACAGAGCCAGACAGACTGGATGCAGGGAAGATGTTTCCCCTGGTTGGGGAGTCTAGAACCAGGGGTCACAGTCTCAGGATATGGGGAAGACCATTTAGGACTGGGATGAGGAAAGATTTCTTCACTCAGAGGATGGTCAACCTGTGGAATTCTCTACCACAGAAGGCTGTGGAGGTCGGGTCACTGAGTATATTCAAGAAAGAAATTGATAAATTTTTGGATATTAAGGGCATCAAGGGGTATGGAGAGAAAGTGGGAATATGGCGTTGGGATAGAGGATCAGCCATGATTATATTGAATGGCGGAGCAGGCTCGAAGGGCTGAATGGCCTGACCCTAGTTTCGATGTTTCGAAAAACCTGCAGACGTCACTCCAAGAGACCTTGAGTTCATCGCTGAATTCTGAACGGGAATGAAATGTGGGTTTCCCTTTAACTCACTGACAAGTCATTCTGAGGTTGGAGAAGAGGGACCAATAATAACTCCACTTCCAGTGGGCGCTTACTGAACGGCAGTCATGCACGCTCACCACTAACTCCACCCCCAAGGGGGCAGGTAAACTGCAGCCTCAGCCCAAATAAAAGCAAACCTTGAGAGTGAAAGACAGTGTTATGTTTTCAGCTCCTGTGTGAGAGAGTTAGTCTCCACAACCCCCCACTCCGCGCCGGACCTGTCATCATTGTGAACCGTCCGCTCCTGTAAGGACCCAGCATGGCCTCAGGCAGTGTAAGTACAACTTTAAAATTGTTTCTAAATGTTGCAGTGTTCAGAGCACAGAATCAGGCCACTCGGCCCACCTGCTGGTGTGCCTGCCCCACATGAGCCTCCCACCCCCCCCACTCCATCTCCCCCCATCCCCATATCCTTCTATCCCTTTCTCCCTCGTGTGTTTATCCAGCTTCCCCCTTAAATGTATCAATACTATTCCCCTCGACCACTCCCTGTGGGAGCGAGTCCCACATTCTCCCCACTCTCTGGGTGAAGGAGTTTCGCCTGAATTCCCCATCGGATTTATTAGTGACTGTCTTATATCGATGGCCCCTAGTTCTGGTCTCCCCAACCCCCACACCTGCAGTACTTGTGGTTAAGACAAACTGAGCACAGCGAACAGACTTTACTGTGGTCACTGGCTTCCGCTGTAGGAACGCAGCTTTACTCTGGGGGGGGTGGGGGGAGGAAGACAAGGGGCTGGTGGAAAGTTTTGAAGGAGGCTAAAGAGAGAGAGAGAGGGAGCTTCAGGATGAGGATTTCAGGGAAAGAGGGATCCTGATCTTATTTGCGGGTTATTTCCTGGAACCTTCTCTGAATCCTCCAGCAGTGCTTTACTAACTGAAAGCATCGCCCTGTACAGACTTCACAGCACAGAAACAGGCCACTCAGCCCATCCGCTGGTGTTCCTGCCCCACCTGAGCCTCCTCCTCCCTCCACCTCCTCCCATCACCATATCCTTCTATTCCTTTCTCCCTCATGTGTTTATCCAGCCTCCCCCATGAGCACTTTATTGAAGTGCATTAACCCACGCCCAACTTCAAACTCCCCTCCACCCACCCTGAGTTCAGTCCACTATCCTAAGCCAAGGTGGTGAGTCAGAGACGGAGCGCCCCATCCAAAAAATCTCCCTGTGTCCGATTCCCGACAATCCTGCCAGGTTCCTGATCCCACCCCTTCAGCAAGCGTTAGTGAACTCTGACAAATCATGGATACCAGAGGAACCTAATAGCTTCTAACGTTTTCCCTGTGACAGATGTTAGGCTAACGGGCCTGTAGTTTCCTGCTTTCTGTTTCCCTCCCGTTTTGAATAAAGGAGTCACATTTGCTATTTTCCAACCTAATGGAACTTTCCCCAAATCTAGGGAGTTTTGGAAAATTAAAACCAACACATCAACTATCTCACCAGACAAAAAGATCTCAGGGTGAAGTCCATCCTGGGCATTTGGCTGCCCCATAACTCCCAACTATTTGCTCAATACCACTTCCTTGGTGATTGTAATTTTCCTGAGTTACTCCCTCCCTTCTATTTCCTGATTTACAGCTGTTTCTGGGGTGTTTCTTGTGTCCTCTCTAGTGCGCTTGCATGTGTGCGCATGCGTGCTAGTGTGTTTGTGTGCACAAATGCGCGGGAGTGTGTGTGCGCGTGTGTGCTAGTGTGTGTTTGTGTGCACAAATGCGTGGGAGTGTGTGTGCGCGCGTGTGTGCTAGTGTGTGTGTGCACAAATGCGTGGGAGTATGTGTGTGCGCGCGTGTGTGCTAGTGTGTGTTTGTGTGCACAAATGCGTGGGAGTGTGTGTGTGCACAAATGCGCGGGAGTTTGTGTGTGCACAAATGCGCGGGAGTTTGTGTGTGCACAAATGCGCGGGAGTTTGTGTGTGCACAAATGCGCAGGAGTGTGTGTGTGCACAAATGCGCGGGAGTTTATATGTGCACAAATGCGCGGGAGTGTGTGCGCGCGTGCGAGTGTGTGTGTGCACAAATGCGTGGGAGTGTGTGTGTGCACAAATGCGCGGGAGTGTGTGTGCACAAATGCGCGGGAGTGTGTGTGTGTGCACAAATGCGCGGGAGTGTGTGTGTGTGCACAAATGCGCGGGAGTGTGTGTGTGCACAAATGCGCGGGAGTGTGTGTGTGCACAAATGCGCGGGAGTGTGTGCGTGCATGCGTGCGAGTGTGTGTGTGCACAAATGCGCGGGAGTGTGCGTGCGTGCGAGTGTGTGTGTGCGCGCGTGCGTGCGTGCGAGTGTGTGTGTGCACAAATGCGTGGGAGTGTGTGTGTGCACATGCGTGCGAGTGTGTGTTTGTGTGCAGAAATGTGCAGGAGTGTGTGTGTGCACAAATGCGCGGGAGTGTGTGTGTGCGCGTGCGTGTGTTTGTGTGCGCGAATGCGTGGGAGTGTGTGTGTGCACGTGTGTGCGAGTATGTGTTTGTGTGCGTGAATGTGCGGAAGTGTGTGTGTGCATGTGTGTGCGAGAGTGTGTGCGCGAATGCACGGGAGTGTGTGTGTGTGAGAGTGTGCGCGAAAGCACGGGAGTGTGTGTGTGTGCACGTGTATGCGAGTGTGTGTTTGTGTGCGTGAATGTGTGCGAGTGTGTGTTTGTGTGCGCGAATGTGTGAGTGTGTGCACGTGCGTGCGAGTGTGTGTGCGCGAATGCGCGGGAGTGTTTGTGTGCGCGAATGTGTGCGAGTGTGTGTTTGTGTGCGCGAATGCGCGGGAGTGTGGGTGCACGTGTGTGCGGGAGTGTGTGCGCGAATGCGTGTGTGTGTGTGTGTGTGTGTGCACGGGAGTGTGTTTGTGTGCGCGAATGCGCGGGAGTGTGTGTGCGTGTGAGTGTGTGTGTGTGCGCGCGGGAGTGTGTGTGTGTGCACGTGTGCGCGGGAGTGTGTGTGTGTGCACGTGTGCGCGGGAGTGTGTGTGTGTGCACGAATGTGCGGGAATGTGTGTGTGTGCGCGGGACTGTGTTTGTGTGCACGAATGCGCGGGAGTGTGTGTTTGCGCGAGTGCATGGGAGTGTGTGTTTGTGTGCGCGGGAGTGTCTGTGTGCACGTGTGCGCGGGAGTGTGTTTGTGTGCACGGGAGTGTGTGTGTGCACGTGTGCGCGGGAGTGTGTTTGTGTGCGCGAATGCGCGGGAGTGTGTGTGCACATCTGCGTGGGAGTGTGTTTGCGTGAATGCGTGGGAGTGTGTGTGCACGTCTGCGTGGGAGTGTGTTTGCGTGAATGCGTGGGAGTGTGTGTGTGTACACGTGCATGCGGGAGTGTGTTTGTGTGCGCGAATGCGCGAGAGTGTGTGTGCATGTGTGTGCGAGAGTGTTTGCGCGAATGCGTGGGATTGTGTGTGTGCACGTGCATGCGAGTGTGTGTTTGTGTGCGCGAATGCGCGGGAGTGTGTGTGCACGTCTGCGTGGGAGTGTGTTTACGCGAATGCGCGGGAGTGTGTGTGTGCACGTGTGTGCAAGAGTGTGTGTGTGCGAATGCGCGGGAGTGTGTGTGTGGACGTGTGTGCGAGAGTGTGTTTGCATGAATGCGTGGGCGTGTGTGTGCACGTCTGCGTGGGAGTGTGTGTGCGCGAATGCGCGTGAGTGTGTGTGCACGTCTGCGTGGGAGTGTGTTTGCGCGAATGCGCGGGAGTGTGTGTGCGAGTGTGTTTGTGTGCGCGAATGCGCGGGAGTGTGTGTGCATGTGTGTGCGAGAGTGTGTGCGCGAATGCGTGGGATTGTGTGTGTGCGCGTGCGTGCGAGTGTGTTTGTGTGCGCGAATGCGCGGGAGTGTGTGTGCACGTCTGCGTGGGAGTGTGTTTGCGCGAATGCGCGGGAGTGTGTGTGTGCACATGTGTGCAAGAGTGTGTGTGTGCGAATGCGCGGGAGTGTGTGTGTGGACGTGTGTGCGAGAGTGTGTTTGCGTGAATGCGTGGGAGTGTGTGTGCACGTCTGCGTGGGAGTGTGTTTGCGCGAATGCGCGGGAGTGTGTGTGCAAGAGTGTGTGTGCGCGAATGCGCGTGAGTGTGTGTGCACGTCTGCGTGGGAGTGTGTTTGCGCGAATGCGCGGGAGTGTGTGTGCGAGTGTGTTTGTGTGCGCGAATGCGCGGGAGTGTGTGTGCAAGAGTGTGTGTGCGCGAATGCGCGTGAGTGTGTGTGCACGTCTGCGTGGGAGTGTGTTTGCGCGAATGCGCGGGAGTGTGTGTGCAAGTGTGTTTGTGCGCGTGATTGCGCGGGAGTGTGTGTGTGCACGAATGCGCGGGAGTGTGTGTGTGCGCGAATGCGCGGGAGTGTGTGTGTGCGCGAATGCGCGGGAGTGTGTGTGTGCGCGAATGCGCGGGAGTGTGTGTGCGCGCGAATGCGCGGGAGTGTGTGTGCGCGCGAATGCGCGGGAGTGTGTGTGCGCGCGAATGCGCGGGAGTGTGTGTGCGCGCGAATGCGCGGGAGTGTGTGTGCGCGCGAATGCGCGGGAGTGTGTGTGCGCGCGAATGCGCGGGAGTGTGTGTGCGCGCGAATGCGCGGGAGTGTTTGTGCGCGAATGCGCGGGAGTGTGTGTGCACATGTGTGCGAGAGTGTGTGTGCGCGAATGCGCGGGAGTGTCTGTGTGCACGAATGCGCGGGAGTGTGTGTGCGCGCGAATGCGCGGGAGTGTGTGTGCGCGCGAATGCGCGGGAGTGTTTGTGCACATGTGTGCGAGAGTGTGTGTGCACATGTGTGCGAGAGTGTGTGTGCGCGAATGCGCGGGAGTTTGTGTGTGCGCGAATGCGCGGGAGTTTGTGTGCGCGCGAATGCGCGGGAGTGTGTGTGCGCGCGAATGCGCGGGAGTGTGTGTGCGCGCGAATGCGCGGGAGTGTGTGTGCGCGCGAATGCGCGGGAGTGTGTGTGCGCGCGAATGCGCGGGAGTGTGTGTGCGCGCGAATGCGCGGGAGTGTGTGTGCGCGCGAATGCGCGGGAGTGTGTGTGCGCGCGAATGCGCGGGAGTGTGTGTGCGCACATGTGTGCGAGTGTGTGTGCACATGTGTGCGAGTGTGTGTGTGCGCGAATGCGCGGGAGTGTGTGTGTGCGCGAATGCGCGGGAGTGTGTGTGTGCGCGAATGCGCGGGAGTGTGTGTGTGCGCGAATGCGTGGGAGTGTGTGTGCGAGTGGGAGTGTGCATTTGTGAACATAAATAAAAATAGCTGGAAAAACTCAGCAGGTCTGACAGCAACTGTGGAGAGGAACACGGTTAACGTTTCGAGTCCATATGACTCTTCAACAGAATTAAGGAAAAATAGAAAAGAGGTGAAATATAAACTGGTTTAAGGGGTGGGGGGGGGTGGTGGGGGAGAGACAAGAGAGCTGGATAGAGGGCCAGTGATAGATTTTTGTTTTGTTCCTTTTTGTTTTTTCCAATAATTTATATATTTTTCTTTTTCCACCTATTTCCATTATTTTTAACTGTATTTCCATCCATTGTTTTATCTCTACCTTTTAGCCTTTTTTGATTCCATCACCCCACCCCCACTAGAGCTATCTGTACCTTGCTTGACGTTTCGAGTCCTCATGACCCTTCGACAGAACTTGAGTTCGAGTCCAGGAAAGAGCTGAAATATAAGCTGGTTTAAGGTGTGTGTGTGGGGGGCGGAGAGATAGAGAGACAGAGAGGTGGAGGGGGTTGGTGTGGTTGTAGCGACAAACAAGCAGTGATAGAAGCAGATCATCAAAAGATTGTTGTTGACATCTTTTGATGATCTGCTTCTATCACTGCTTGTTTGTCGCTACAACCACACCAACCCCCTCCACCTCTCTGTCTCTCTATCTCTCCGCCCCCCACACACACACCTTAAACCAGCTTATATTTCAGCTCTTTCCTGGACTCGAACTCAAGTTCTGTCGAAGGGTCATGAGGACTCGAAACGTCAACTCTTTTCTTCTCCGCCGATGCTGCCAGACCTGCTGAGTTTTTCCAGGTAATTCTGTTTTTGTTTTGGATTTCCAGCATCCGCAGTTTTTTTGTTTTTATGTTTGTACCTTGCTTGTCCTGCTTTCTACCCTTAATTAGCACATTCCTTAGATAATATCACCACCTTCAACATCTCTTTGTCCTTTTGTCTGTGACATCTTTTGGTTATCTCCACCTATCACTGGCTCTACCTGTCCCCCACCCCTTAAACCAGCTTCTATTTCACCCCTTTTCTATTTTTACTTAGTTCTGTTGAAGAGTCATTTGAACTCGAAACGTTAACTGTGCTCCTCTTTGCAGGTGTTGTCAGACCTGCTGAGTTTTTCCAGGTATTTTTGTTTTTGTTTTGGATTTCCAGCATCCGCAGTTTTTTGCTTTTATCTTAGTGTGCATTTGTGTGCGTGTGTGTGTGTGTGTGTGTGTGCATGCAAGTATCCCTCCCCCTCTCTCTCTGTCTCTCTCTCTGCACTATCTCACACTCTGCCTGTGGATGTGCCTCTCTTTCTCATGAACTCACTCCCTGACTCTCACCTACTTTGTTTAATTTACAGCGTTGTCGCGATGAACCCGAGGCTGGTGATTTGATTGAGATACTCCGCACAGGCTACAAACACTGGGCTCTCTATGTGGGCCATGGTTATGTGATCCACCTTGCCCCTCCAAGTGAGTACTGACCAATTCCTCACTTCACACTCACTGTCTCAATCCAACTCCTGGTGAGAACACTGCTCCCAGCCCCCTCACCCCAACAGCTTGAACCTAAATAGTTCATGCTGGGGTTTCCCAGTGAGGGGTGGGGGTGGGGGGGGTGCTGCTGTTTGCTAGCCCCTCTCTCTTTACCCTGTCTGTTTCAGGACAGGACAGGGTACAGCCCCATTCTCTCCTGGTGCCAGATTAAACAAAGTGCTTCCCCCTTGTTATTTGGAATATCCACGATACCCGGGGCACGTCCTTGATAACATCTCCTCGAGCAGGATTCTCAGCGTAAGCTCTGCCTCCCTTCACCGACACAGAGCCTGCTTCAGAATACCAAAACGCTGAGGGTGTGGGAGATCCGAAACTAAAACAGGGTGTGCTGGAGAATCTCAGTGGGTCTGATACCGCCTGTGGAGAGGGAAATGGGAAAACTCCCTCCCGCTGTCTCCACTTCCAACAGGTTCATTCCTGAGGAAAGCTCTGCGACTCCTCCTTTCCTTCAATATACACACACTGCCCACTCACCCCAATGCTCTCCCCTCCTCTTCCCCCCCCTCCTCTTCCCCCCCTCCTCTTCCCCCCCCTCCTCTTCCCCCCCCTCCTCTTCCCCCCCTCCTCTTCCCCCCCTCCTCTTCCCCCCCACCTCTTCCCCCTCCTCCTCTTCCCCCCTCCTCTTCCCCCTCCTCCTCTTCCCCCCTCCTCCTCTTCCCCTCCTCTTCCCCTCCCCCCCTCCTCTTTCCCCCCTCCTCTTTCCCCCCTCCTCTTTCCCCCCTCCTCTTCCCCCTCCACCTCTTCCCCCCTCCTCCTCTTCACCCCCCACCTCTTCCCCCCCACCTCTTCCCCCCCTCCTCTTCCCCCCCTCCTCTTCCCCCCCTCCTCTTCCCCCCCTCCTCTTCCCCCCCTCCTCTTCCCCCCTCCTCTTCCCCCCCTCCTCTTCCCCCCTCCTCTTCTCCCCCCTCCTCTTCCCCCCCTCATCTTCCCCCCCTCATCTTCCCCCCCTCCTCTTCTCCCCCCTCCTCTTCCCCCCCTCCTCTTCCCCCCCTCCTCTTTCCCCTCCTCCGCTTCCCCCCCTCTTCTCCCCTCTCCTCTTCTCCCCCCTCCTCTTCCCCCCCTCCTCTTCCCCCCCTCCTCTTCCCCCCCCTCCTCTTCCCCCCCTCCTCTTCCCCCCCTCCTCTTCCCCCCCTCCTCTTCCCCCCCACCTCTTCCCCCCCTCCTCTTCCCCCCCTCCTCTTCCCCTCCTCCTCTTCCCCTCCTCCTCTTCCCCTCCTCCTCTTCCCATCCTCCTCTTCCCCTCCTCCTCTTCCCCTCCTCTTCTCCCCTCCTCCTCTTCCCCCTCCTCCTCTTCCCCCTCCTCCTCTCCCCCTCCTGCGCTTCCCCCCCTCCTCCGCTTCCCCCCCCATCTCTTCCCCCCCACCTCTTCCCCCCCTCCTCTTCCCCCCCTCCTCTTCCCCCCCTCCTCTTTCCCCTCCTCCGCTTCCCCCCCTCTTCTCCCCTCTCCTCTTCTCCCCCCTCCTCTTCCCCCCTCCTCTTCCCCCCCTCCTCTTTCCCCTCCTCCGCTTCCCCCCTCTTCTCCCCCCTCTTCTCCCCCCTCTTCTCCCCCCTCTTCTCCCCCCTCTTCTCCCCCCTCTTCTCCCCCCTCCTCTTCCCCCCCTCCTCTTCACCCCTCCTCTTCCCCTCTCCCTCCTCTTCCCCCCCTCCTCTTCCCCCCCTCCTCTTCCCCCCCTCCTCTTCCCCCCCTCCTCTTCGCCCCCCTCCTCTTCCCCCCTCCCTCCTCTTCTCCCCCCTCCTCTTCCCCTCTCCCTCCTCTTCCCCCCCTCCTCTTCCCCCCTCCTCTTCGCCCCCCTCCTCTTCCCCCCTCCCTCCTCTTCTCCCCCCTCCTCTTCCCCTCTCCCTCCTCTTCCCCTCTCCCTCCTCTTCCCCTCCTCCTCTTCCCCTCCTCCTCTTCCCCCCTCCTCTTCCCCCTCCTCTTCCCCTCCTCCTCCTCCCCTTTCCACCCTCCTCTTTCCACCCTCCTCTTTCCACCCTCATCTTTCCCCCCTCCTCTTTCCCCTCCTCCTCTTCCCCCACTCCTCCTCTTCCCCCCTCCTCCTCTTCCACTTCCTCCTCTTCCCCCTCCTCCACTTCCCCCCCTCTTCCCCCTCTTCTTCCCCCCTCCCTCCTCTTCCCCCCCTCCTCTTCCCCTCCCCTTGCTTCATGCCTCTGCCCCTCAGTCTCCAGACATTGCCCATTCACCTCCACGTTGTCTTCCGTTTCCTCTGGCCCTCCCTCTGTCTCCCCTTCCTCTCCCTCAGTCGATACACACTGCCTTCCACCCTTCCCACCCCCAATGCACCTACACTTCCCCTCCCCCCTCGTGTCTCCTTCCCCCTGCCATGCCTTCTCTCGCCCCTTCTCTCCCCTCTACTTCCTACACTCCCTCTCTGGGTGACCTGGTGTTATTTTGCTCCCTCTCAGGTGAGGTGTGTGATGCGGGCATTAACAGTTTGATGTCGGTTTTGACTGACAAGGCCTGCATTAGGAAGGACCTGCTTATCACGGTGGTCGGCTATGATCGTTACCAGGTCAACAACATCTTTGATGGGAAACTTTCAGTCCGGCCCATTAGCACCATCATCAAGGAGGCGGAGAGTCGGGTTGGTGAGGAGGTCAATTACAGCGTTACCTTGGCGAACTGCGAGCACTTTGTCACAGATCTACGATACGGAGTGGCAAAGTCTGGACAGGTCAGTCTCACACACTGTCCATAGGTCCTCTCCTCTCACCCCCTGCTCGTCCCCCAGTAGTGGCTGTGGGATCTTTTACACCCACTTGGGAGTGTTTGATGGGGACAGTGCAGACGGAGCTTTACTCTGTATCTAACCCCGTGCTGTACCTGTCCTGGGAGTGTTTGATGGGGACAGTGTAGAGGGAGCTTTACTCTGTATCTAACCCCGTGCTGTACCTGTCCTGGGAGCGTTTGATGGGGACGTTGTAGAGGGAGATTTACTCTGTATCTAACCCCGTGCTGTACCTGTCCTGGGAGTGTTTGATGGGGACGGTGTAGAGGGAGCTTTACTCTGTATCTAACCCCGTGCTGTACCTGTCCTGGGAGTGTTTGATGGGGACAGTGTAGAGGGAGCTTTACTCTGTATCTAACCCCGTGCTGTACCTGTCCTGGGAGTGTTTGATGGGGACAGTGTAGAGGGAGCTTTACTCTGTATCTAACCCCGTGCTGTACCTGTCCTGGGAGTGTTTGATGGGGACAGTGTAGAGGGAGTTTTACTCTGTATCTAACCCCGTGCTGTACCTGTCCTGGGAGTGTTTGATGGGGACAGTGTAGAGGGAGCTTTACTCTGTATCTAACCCCGTGCTGTACCTGTCCTGGGAGTGTTTGATGGGGACAGTGTAGAGGGCGCTTTACTCTGTATCTAACCCCGTGCTGTACCTGTCCTGGGAGTGTTTGATGGGGACAGTGTAGAGGGAGATTTACTCTGTATCTAACCCCGTGCTGTACCTGTCCTGGGAGTGTTTGATGGGGACAGTGTAGAGGGAGATTTACTCTGTATCTAACCCCGTGCTGTACCTGTCCTGGGAGTGTTTGATGGGGACAGTGTAGAGGGAGCTTTACTCTGTATCTAACCCCGTGCTGTACCTGTCCTGGGAGTGTATGATGGGGACAGTGTAGAGGGAGATTTACTCTGTATCTAACCCCGTGCTGTACCTGTCCTGGGAGTGTTTGATGGGGACAGTGTAGAGGGAGATTTACTCTGTATCTAACCCCGTGCTGTACCTGTCCTGGGAGTGTTTGATGGGGACAGTGTAGAGGGAGCTTTACTCTGTATCTAACCCCGTGCTGTACCTGTCCTGGGAGTGTTTGATGGGGACAGTGTAGAGGGTGCTTTACTCTGTATCTAACCCCGTGCTGTACCTGTCCTGGGAGTGTTTGATGGGGACAGTGTAGAGGGTTCTTTACTCTGTATCTAACCCCGTGCTGTACCTGTCCTGGGAGTGTTTGATGGGGACGGTGTAGAGGGAGCTTTACTCTGTATCTAACCCCGTGCTGTACCTGTCCTGGGAGTGTTTGATGGGGACAGTGTAGAGGGAGCTTTACTCTGTATCTAACCCCGTGCTGTACCTGTCCTGGGAGTGTTTGATGGGGACAGTGTAGAGGGAGATTTACTCTGTATCTAACCCCGTGCTGTACCTGCCCTGGGAGTGTTTGATGGGGACAGTGTAGAGGGAGATTTACTCTGTATCTAACCCTGTGCTGTACCTGTCCTGGGAGTGTTTGATGGGGACGGTGTAGAGGGAGCTTTACTCTGTATCTAACCCCGTGCTGTACCTGTCCTGGGAGTGTTTGATGGGGACAGTGTAGAGGGAACTTTACTCTGTATCTAACCCCGTGCTGTACCTGTCCTGGGAGTGTTTGATGGGGACAGTGTAGAGGGAGCTTTACTCTGTATCTAACCCCGTGCTGTACCTGTCCTGGGAGTGTTTGATGGGGACAGTGTAGAGGGAGATTTACTCTGTATCTAACTCTGGGCTGTACCTGTCCTGGGAGTGTTTGGTGGGGACGGTGTAGAGGGAGATTTACTCTGTATCTAACCCCGTGCTGTACCTGTCCTGGGAGTGTTTGATGGGGACGGTGTAGAGGGAGCTTTACTCTGTATCTAACCTCGCGCTGTACCTGTCCTGGGAGTGTTTGATGGGGACGGTGTAGAGGGAGCTTTACTCTGTATCTAACCCCGTGCTGTACCTGTCCTGGGAGTGTTTGATGGGGACAGTGTAGAGGGAGCTTTACTCTGTATCTAACCCCGTGCTGTACCTGTCCTGGGAGTGTTTGATGGGGACAGTGTAGAGGAAGCTTTACTCTGTATCTAACCCCGTGCTGTACCTGTCCTGGGAGTGTTTGATGGGGACGGTGTAGAGAGAGCTTTGCTCTGTATCTAACCCCGTGCTGTACCTGTCCTGGGAGTGTTTGATGGGGACAGTGTAGAGGGAGATTTACTCTGTATCTAACCCCGTGCTGTACCTGTCCTGGGAGTGTTTGATGGGGACAGTGTAGAGGGAGCTTTACTCTGTATCTAACCCTGTGCTGTACCTGTCCTGGGAGTGTTTGATGGGGACGGTGTATTTAATTGATGTGACTCTCTGTTCTATTTTTCTCATACTCTCCTCCTCTTTCCTTCCCCAGGTGGATGATGTGATGTTTGCGACAAAAGCCGCATTTGGTGTGTTTGCTCTGGGGGCTGCCGCCGGCCTGTGCTACCAGCTTGTGAAGAGAAGAGACAAACAGAAGGAGTGATGGGATCCCCAGGGGAGGGTGTGGGGGGGACCTGGACAGACACAGTGACAGCCGGGGACCCCCCTGCATCTTTTTACTTGTAGATCGGCCCAGAGTGAGGGCGGGGGTCAGAGGTAAATATGGAGAGGGGGCAGGCTGACTTGGGGGGACAACCTGAGAGTTGGTGATTGGACTCTGAGGTCTTATTAAATTTCCTTTTCCCCCCTCTTGGGGGGGATGTGCCCCCCCCCCCCACCCCCCTCGCCAGACCTCGGACTGCTTTAGTTACGTTTGATGCACGTTTTGGCAGATCCTGTTCTCTCTCTCTCTCTTTGATCAATAAAGGGGGCTGTGTGTTTGCCAATGGATTCTGTGCTCTCCCCTTCATTTTTTCACTCTGTTCATCGTGTGACCTCCCCCAGACTGCCAGTCGAGCCCCTTCCCACCCCCCACCCCCCCCCATTCACGCGCCATCTGTTAGACCATGTTAGGGCGTGGGAAAGACCAGGTATTCATGTTGGATGACTTTTCACGGACAGCATTGGTTTCATAACCCCCTCCACAGACAGTCTCTCCCTGAGCTCATTGGCAATTCAACATCCACCACCACCCCCACCGCCCCCCTCAACACCCACCAGGCCACCCTATGCTCACCACACCATGCTCCCCACCACCAGCACACTCTAGCCTATACTCCTAGTCCCTCAGACTCAGCTCTGGTGCATCCATTCCTCAGCCCACCCCATGCCAGTGCCTGGCAGGGGTGGGATCAGCTAAAGGAGCCACTGGGGATTTCGACCACCCGCCGCTTGAGGAGACTCGGCCAGTCCTCAGAGAAAGGGGGGGTCTGCGGTATTCAGTGAGCTTCCAACCCACTTGAGTTACCCCCCCACCCCCCCGAACCCTTTCCCTTCCTGTCCCACAGGTGCCTGGTCTAAATTTCGGGGGTGGATGAAGGGAGGGGAAAGGATCAGAAGGACCAGTGCTTGGGAAAGCAATGGTCTCTGAATAGCGTCCCCTGGGGTGGGGAGAGCTGAGATTGACCTTCCCCACCCACTGCGCAGTGGGTCTGTGTCTCAACCCCGTTCCTGCTCTTCACTATTTAATTATATTTTTAAAAACGTAATTGGAACATGAATGTTGGGCAACAGTGAGAGATGAGAGTTAATGCTCCCACCTCATCGGTGAAGCGAAATAAAGATTCTGACTTAATTGAAGGATGTTTGATTTCATGTCACTGACTCACATTTATATCTTTTGAACATGTCCAGTCCTAGGCCCTGCCCCCCTCAAGGGGGAGATATTGCCCCTGGAGGGGGGCTCAGCGCAGATTCACCAGTATGGTCCCGGGGCTGAAGGGGTTAAATTACGAGGGTGGGTCACACAGGCTGGGCTTGTATTCCCTCGAGTGTAGAAGGTTAAAAGGGGGGGGATCTAATCGAGGGGTTTAAGATGATTAAAGGATTTGATAGTTTCTCTCTATCGACCCTGTTTCCTCTGGTGGGGTTGGGGGGTGCGGAGTCCAGAACAAGGGGGCAGAACCTTAAAATGGGAGCCAGACCATTCAGGGTGATGTCAGGAAGCACCTCTTCACACACAGGGGAGTGGAAATCCGGAACTCTCTCTCACAGCTACCCCCGCCCCCCCCTCCAAAAAAGCTGTCGAGGCTGGGGGTCAATTGATGGATTTTGGGTGGGTAAGGGGATTAAGAGTTATGGAACCAAGGCAGCTGGATGGAGTAAAGATAGAGATAGGAAGAGATCTAATCCATCAGAACTGGCTGGAGGGGCTGAATGGCCTCCTCCTGTTCCTGTGTAACAGGCTCGAGGAGGGGGCTGAATGGCCTCCTCCTGTTCCGGTGTAACAGGCTCGATTGGGGTGCACAGGCTTGATGAGGGGGCTTGTCATGAAGCTATTAATGTATATATTGTTATTGGAACTTATTCTTTTAAATAGAAGTTTAATCTTGGGTCTGTCAGTGTGTGGTTTAATTGGATTATTGGATTAAAGCCAGCTAGCCTGGGTGCTTTGATGTATAGTCGTTTTGAGATGTTGGGGGGAGCTGAATGGCCTCCTCCTGTCCCTATGTAACAGGCTCAATGGGTGGGCTGAATGGCCTCCTCCTGTCCCTGTGTAACAGGTCAGTGGGTGTGCTGAATGGCCTCCTCCTGTCCCTGTGTAACAGGTCAGTGGGTGTGCTGAATGGCCTCCTCCTGTCCCTGTGTAACAGGTCAGTGGGTGTGCTGAATGGCCTCCTCCTGTCCCTGTGTAACAGGTCAGTGGGTGTGCTGAATGGCCTCCTCCTGTCCCTGTGTAACAGGTCAGTGGGTGTGCTGAATGGCCTCCTCCTGTCCCTGTGTAACAGGTCAGTGGGTGTGCTGAATGGCCTCCTCCTGTCCCTGTGTAACAGGCTCAATGGGTGGGCTGAATGGCCTCCTCCTGTCCCTGTGTAACAGGTCAGTGGGTGTGCTGAATGGCCTCCTCCTGTCCCTGTGTAACAGGTCAGTGGGTGTGCTGAATGGCCTCCTCCTGTCCCTGTGTAACAGGCTCAATGGGTGGGCTGAATGGCCTCCTCCTGTCCCTGTGTAACAGGTCAGTGGGTGTGCTGAATGGCCTCCTCCTGTCCCTGTGTAACAGGTCAGTGGGTGTGCTGAATGGCCTCCTCCTGTCCCTGTGTAACAGGTCAGTGGGTGTGCTGAATGGCCTCCTCCTGTCCCTGTGTAACAGGTCAGTGGGTGTGCTGAATGGCCTCCTCCTGTCCCTGTGTAACAGGTCAGTGGGTGTGCTGAATGGCCTCCTCCTGTCCCTGTGTAACAGGTCAGTGGGTGTGCTGAATGGCCTCCTCCTGTCCCTGTGTAACAGGCTCAATGGGTGGGCTGAATGGCCTCCTCCTGTCCCTGTGTAACAGGTCAGTGGGTGTGCTGAATGGCCTCCTCCTGTCCCTGTGTAACAGGTCAGTGGGTGTGCTGAATGGCCTCCTCCTGTCCCTGTGTAACAGGCTCAATGGGTGGGCTGAATGGCCTCCTCCTGTCCCTGTGTAACAGGTCAGTGGGTGTGCTGAATGGCCTCCTCCTGTCCCTGTGTAACAGGTCAGTGGGTGTGCTGAATGGCCTCCTCCTGTCCCTGTGTAACAGGTCAGTGGGTGTGCTGAATGGCCTCCTCCTGTCCCTGTGTAACAGGTCAGTGGGTGTGCTGAATGGCCTCCTCCTGTCCCTGTGTAACAGGCTCAATGGGTGGGCTGAATGGCCTCCTCCTGTCCCTGTGTAACAGGTCAGTGGGTGTGCTGAATGGCCTCCTCCTGTCACTGTGTAACAGGCTCAATGGGTGGGCTGAATGGCCTCCTCCTGTCCCTGTGTAACAGGTCAGTGGGTGGGCTGAATGGCCTCCTCCTGTCCCTGTGTAACAGGTCAGTGGGTGTGCTGAATGGCCTCCTCCTGTCCCTGTGTAACAGGTCAGTGGGTGTGCTGAATGGCCTCCTCCTGTCCCTGTGTAACAGGTCAGTGGGTGTGCTGAATGGCCTCCTCCTGTCCCTGTGTAACAGGTCAGTGGGTGTGCTGAATGGCCTCCTCCTGTCCCTGTGTAACAGGCTCAATGGGTGGGCTGAATGGCCTCCTCCTGTCCCTGTGTAACAGGTCAGTGGGTGTGCTGAATGGCCTCCTCCTGTCCCTGTGTAACAGGTCAGTGGGTGTGCTGAATGGCCTCCTCCTGTCCCTGTGTAACAGGCTCAATGGGTGGGCTGAATGGCCTCCTCCTGTCCCTGTGTAACAGGTCAGTGGGTGTGCTGAATGGCCTCCTCCTGTCCCTGTGTAACAGGTCAGTGGGTGTGCTGAATGGCCTCCTCCTGTCCCTGTGTAACAGGTCAGTGGGTGTGCTGAATGGCCTCCTCCTGTCCCTGTGTAACAGGCTCAATGGGTGGGCTGAATGGCCTCCTCCTGTCCCTGTGTAACAGGTCAGTGGGTGTGCTGAATGGCCTCCTCCTGTCCCTGTGTAACAGGTCAGTGGGTGTGCTGAATGGCCTCCTCCTGTCCCTGTGTAACAGGTCAGTGGGTGTGCTGAATGGCCTCCTCCTGTCCCTGTGTAACAGGTCAGTGGGTGTGCTGAATGGCCTCCTCCTGTCCCTGTGTAACAGGTCAGTGGGTGTGCTGAATGGCCTCCTCCTGTCCCTGTGTAACAGGTCAGTGGGTGTGCTGAATGGCCTCCTCCTGTCCCTGTGTAACAGGTCAGTGGGTGTGCTGAATGGCCTCCTCCTGTCCCTGTGTAACAGGTCAGTGGGTGTGCTGAATGGCCTCCTCCTGTCCCTGTGTAACAGGTCAGTGGGTGTGCTGAATGGCCTCCTCCTGTCCCTGTGTAACAGGTCAGTGGGTGTGCTGAATGGCCTCCTCCTGTCCCTGTGTAACAGGCTCAATGGGTGTGCTGAATGACCTCCTCCTGTCCCTGTGTAACAGGTCAGTGGGTGTGCTGAATGGCCTCCTCCTGTCCCTGTGTAACAGGCTCAATGGGTGGGCTGAATGGCCTCCTCCTGTCCCTGTGTAACAGGTCAGTGGGTGGGCTGAATGGCCTCCTCCTGTCCCTGTGTAACAGGTCAGTGGGTGTGCTGAATGGCCTCCTCCTGTCCCTGTGTAACAGGCTCAATGGGTGTGCTGAATGGCCTCCTCCTGTCCCTGTGTAACAGGTCAGTGGGTGTGCTGAATGGCCTCCTCCTGTCCCTGTGTAACAGGTCAGTGGGTGTGCTGAATGGCCTCCTCCTGTCCCTGTGTAACAGGCTCAATGGGTGGGCTGAATGGCCTCCTCCTGTCCCTGTGTAACAGGTCAGTGGGTGTGCTGAATGGCCTCCTCCTGTCCCTGTGTAACAGGTCAGTGGGTGTGCTGAATGGCCTCCTCCTGTCCCTGTGTAACAGGCTCAATGGGTGGGCTGAATGGCCTCCTCCTGTCCCTGTGTAACAGGTCAGTGGGTGTGCTGAATGGCCTCCTCCTGTCCCTGTGTAACAGGTCAGTGGGTGTGCTGAATGGCCTCCTCCTGTCCCTGTGTAACAGGTCAGTGGGTGTGCTGAATGGCCTCCTCCTGTCCCTGTGTAACAGGCTCAATGGGTGGGCTGAATGGCCTCCTCCTGTCCCTGTGTAACAGGTCAGTGGGTGTGCTGAATGGCCTCCTCCTGTCCCTGTGTAACAGGTCAGTGGGTGTGCTGAATGGCCTCCTCCTGTCCCTGTGTAACAGGTCAGTGGGTGTGCTGAATGGCCTCCTCCTGTCCCTGTGTAACAGGTCAGTGGGTGTGCTGAATGGCCTCCTCCTGTCCCTGTGTAACAGGTCAGTGGGTGTGCTGAATGGCCTCCTCCTGTCCCTGTGTAACAGGTCAGTGGGTGTGCTGAATGGCCTCCTCCTGTCCCTGTGTAACAGGTCAGTGGGTGTGCTGAATGGCCTCCTCCTGTCCCTGTGTAACAGGTCAGTGGGTGTGCTGAATGGCCTCCTCCTGTCCCTGTGTAACAGGTCAGTGGGTGTGCTGAATGGCCTCCTCCTGTCCCTGTGTAACAGGTCAGTGGGTGTGCTGAATGGCCTCCTCCTGTCCCTGTGTAACAGGCTCAATGGGTGTGCTGAATGACCTCCTCCTGTCCCTGTGTAACAGGTCAGTGGGTGTGCTGAATGGCCTCCTCCTGTCCCTGTGTAACAGGCTCAATGGGTGGGCTGAATGGCCTCCTCCTGTCCCTGTGTAACAGGTCAGTGGGTGGGCTGAATGGCCTCCTCCTGTCCCTGTGTAACAGGTCAGTGGGTGTGCTGAATGGCCTCCTCCTGTCCCTGTGTAACAGGCTCAATGGGTGTGCTGAATGGCCTCCTCCTGTCCCTGTGTAACAGGTCAGTGGGTGTGCTGAATGGCCTCCTCCTGTCCCTGTGTAACAGGTCAGTGGGTGTGCTGAATGGCCTCCTCCTGTCCCTGTGTAACAGGTCAGTGGGTGTGCTGAATGGCCTCCTCCTGTCCCTGTGTAACAGGTCAGTGGGTGTGCTGAATGGCCTCCTCCTGTCCCTGTGTAACAGGCTCAATGGGTGGGCTGAATGGCCTCCTCCTGTCCCTGTGTAACAGGTCAGTGGGTGTGCTGAATGGCCTCCTCCTGTCCCTGTGTAACAGGTCAGTGGGTGTGCTGAATGGCCTCCTCCTTTCCCTGTGTAACAGGCTCAATGGGTGGGCTGAATGGCCTCCTCCTGTCCCTGTGTAACAGGTCAGTGGGTGTGCTGAATGGCCTCCTCCTGTCCCTGTGTAACAGGTCAGTGGGTGTGCTGAATGGCCTCCTCCTGTCCCTGTGTAACAGGTCAGTGGGTGTGCTGAATGGCCTCCTCCTGTCCCTGTGTAACAGGCTCAATGGGTGGGCTGAATGGCCTCCTCCTGTCCCTGTGTAACAGGTCAGTGGGTGTGCTGAATGGCCTCCTCCTGTCCCTGTGTAACAGGTCAGTGGGTGTGCTGAATGGCCTCCTCCTGTCCCTGTGTAACAGGCTCAATGGGTGGGCTGAATGGCCTCCTCCTGTCCCTGTGTAACAGGTCAGTGGGTGTGCTGAATGGCCTCCTCCTGTCCCTGTGTAACAGGTCAGTGGGTGTGCTGAATGGCCTCCTCCTGTCCCTGTGTAACAGGCTCAATGGGTGGGCTGAATGGCCTCCTCCTGTCCCTGTGTAACAGGTCAGTGGGTGGGCTGAATGGCCTCCTCCTGTCCCTGTGTAACAGGTCAGTGGGTGTGCTGAATGGCCTCCTCCTGTCCCTGTGTAACAGGTCAGTGGGTGGGCTGAATGGCCTCCTCCTGTCCCTGTGTAACAGGTCAGTGGGTGTGCTGAATGGCCTCCTCCTGTCCCTGTGTAACAGGTCAGTGGGTGTGCTGAATGGCCTCCTCCTGTCCCTGTGTAACAGGTCAGTGGGTGTGCTGAATGGCCTCCTCCTGTCCCTGTGTAACAGGTCAGTGGGTGTGCTGAATGGCCTCCTCCTGTCCCTGTGTAACAGGTCAGTGGGTGTGCTGAATGGCCTCCTCCTGTCCCTGTGTAACAGGTCAGTGGGTGTGCTGAATGGCCTCCTCCTGTCCCTGTGTAACAGGTCAGTGGGTGTGCTGAATGGCCTCCTCCTGTCCCTGTGTAACAGGTCAGTGGGTGTGCTGAATGGCCTCCTCCTGTCCCTGTGTAACAGGTCAGTGGGTGTGCTGAATGGCCTCCTCCTGTCCCTGTGTAACAGGCTCAATGGGTGGGCTGAATGGCCTCCTCCTGTCCCTGTGTAACAGGTCAGTGGGTGGGCTGAATGGCCTCCTCCTGTCCCTGTGTAACAGGTCAGTGGGTGTGCTGAATGGCCTCCTCCTGTCCCTGTGTAACAGGTCAGTGGGTGTGCTGAATGGCCTCCTCCTGTCCCTGTGTAACAGGTCAATGGGTGGGCTGAATGGCCTCCTCCTGTCCCTGTGTAACAGGTCAGTGGGTGTGCTGAATGACCTCCTCCTGTCCCTGTGTAACAGGTCAGTGGGTGTGCTGAATGGCCTCCTCCTGTCCCTGTGTAACAGGTCAGTGGGTGGGCTGAATGGCCTCCTGCTGTCCCTGTGTAACAGGTCAGTGGGTGTGCTGAATGGCCTCCTCCTGTCCCTGTGTAACAGGTCAGTGGGTGTGCTGAATGACCTCCTCCTGTCCCTGTGTAACAGGTCAGTGGGTGTGCTGAATGGCCTCCTCCTGTCCCTGTGTAACAGGCTCAATGGGTGGGCTGAATGGCCTCCTCCTGTCCCTGTGTAACAGGTCAGTGGGTGGGCTGAATGGCCTCCTCCTGTCCCTGTGTAACAGGTCAGTGGGTGTGCTGAATGGCCTCCTCCTGTCCCTGTGTAACAGGCTCAATGGGTGTGCTGAATGGCCTCCTCCTGTCCCTGTGTAACAGGTCAGTGGGTGTGCTGAATGGCCTCCTCCTGTCCCTGTGTAACAGGTCAGTGGGTGTGCTGAATGGCCTCCTCCTGTCCCTGTGTAACAGGTCAGTGGGTGTGCTGAATGGCCTCCTCCTGTCCCTGTGTAACAGGTCAATGGGTGGGCTGAATGGCCTCCTCCTGTCCCTGTGTAACAGGTCAGTGGGTGTGCTGAATGACCTCCTCCTGTCCCTGTGTAACAGGTCAGTGGGTGTGCTGAATGACCTCCTCCTGTCCCTGTGTAACAGGTCAGTGGGTGGGCTGAATGGCCTCCTGCTGTCCCTGTGTAACAGGTCAGTGGGTGTGCTGAATGGCCTCCTCCTGTCCCTGTGTAACAGGTCAGTGGGTGTGCTGAATGACCTCCTCCTGTCCCTGTGTAACAGGTCAGTGGGTGTGCTGAATGGCCTCCTCCTGTCCCTGTGTAACAGGTCAGTGGGTGTGCTGAATGGCCTCCTCCTGTCCCTGTGTAACAGGTCAGTGGGTGTGCTGAATGGCCTCCTCCTGTCCCTGTGTAACAGGTCAGTGGGTGTGCTGAATGGCCTCCTCCTGTCCCTGTGTAACAGGTCAGTGGGTGGGCTGAATGGCCTCCTCCTGTCCCTGTGTAACAGGTCAGTGGGTGTGCTGAATGGCCTCCTCCTGTCCCTGTGTAACAGGTCAGTGGGTGTGCTGAATGGCCTCCTGCTGTCCCTGTGTAACAGGTCAGTGGGTGGGCTGAATGGCCTCCTCCTGTCCCTGTGTAACAGGTCAGTGGGTGTGCTGAATGGCCTCCTCCTGTCCCTGTGTAACAGGTCAGTGGGTGTGCTGAATGACCTCCTCCTGTCCCTGTGTAACAGGTCAGTGGGTGTGCTGAATGGCCTCCTCCTGTCCCTGTGTAACAGGTCAGTGGGTGTGCTGAATGGCCTCCTCCTGTCCCTGTGTAACAGGTCAGTGGGTGTGCTGAATGACCTCCTCCTGTCCCTGTGTAACAGGTCAGTGGGTGTGCTGAATGACCTCCTCCTGTCCCTGTGTAACAGGTCAGTGGGTGTGCTGAATGGCCTCCTCCTGTCCCTGTGTAACAGGTCAGTGGGTGTGCTGAATGGCCTCCTCCTGTCCCTGTGTAACAGGTCAGTGGGTGTGCTGAATGGCCTCCTCCTGTCCCTGTGTAACAGGTCAGTGGGTGTGCTGAATGGCCTCCTCCTGTCCCTGTGTAACAGGTCAGTGGGTGTGCTGAATGGCCTCCTCCTGTCCCTGTGTAACAGGTCAGTGGGTGTGCTGAATGGCCTCCTCCTGTCCCTGTGTAACAGGTCAGTGGGTGGGCTGAATGGCCTTGTCTTGTTCCCTGTATAACAGGCTCCTCCTGTTCCTGTGTAATGCTCTGCCCAAAGGCAGGTTCAACCCACGTGGCCACGACCTCCTCAACGGGTAGGGCAAGGAAGCGGTTTCCAAATCCACCCCAGCTGGAATGGGGATTAAACCCCACTCCATTGGCACCAACCTGATCCACACCAGCTGTCCAGCCAACTATCACCGCGTCCTTACACTCCCAGGGAGTCCGAGCTGCTGTGGCAACATAGACTTTTCCAGACACGTTGTCGTCTGGAGGTACGGATAGCGATTATAGAGGCTCCAATTTCTTTCCATCACACGGCTAACCAGGAATCTCTCCCACTCTCCCCACTACCGGTTGGCGTATGTTGGAAGTTTGACAAGCTGATACTCAACCTGTTTATTGCAACTAGCACCTAGGCCAGTTGAAGAGGAGAAGTTACACTCTCCGATCCCACAGCAACCACAGAGACTCAGGCTTCCTTTAACCAGTTTTATTCAAGCATACGCAAGGGAGCAGCAATCATTCCTAAGAATGAAGACCCAGCTCCCAGATTGATTGTTTCATTACTTTTGTACTTTAATTTTTTATCATAATATATTTGAGTACATCCAATTGGTAATCGACACACCGGTCCCATACTAACTCTATCCTATTGAGTACATAAACATGTGATTTTGCTAACCAATTATTCTAAAGGCTGTATACAAGATGATATTCAATCAAAATGAAAACATGTACACAAAGACCTTGGTTCTCACAACTCAAGACTGTTTGGGTTTCATCAAAGCCCCCCCTTTGTCTATTGTATGTCTTCCCATAACTAAGCTAAAACCACCTGCCCCTTCCCTATGTGAGAGGGGAGTACACAATCTAATTTATGTCCTACTTTTGTCTCCAGTCTGACTCTCAAGGCTGTGCAATGTTCATCTGGTAATCTTCAACCCTTAATATGTTTAGCAGCCATGTCTGCCTGGAGATTTTAAGGGTTTTTCAGTAAATTCATACTGTATTCTCTTAGCATTTTTAATTTCCCCCTAACAGCGTATGTTGGAAGATTGACAAGCTGATACTCAACCTGTTTGGCCGCATCATGAATGAACCTTCCTTGGCCATCAACTCCCAGAGCTTGTGGCTCAGGGCAGTCGTGGCTCTGGATTAATGTCTCATCAAAAAGTGCGGCACTCCCTCAGTGCTGAACGTCCGACAGTGCAGCTCTCCCTCAGCACTGACCCTCCGACAGTGCGGCGCTCCCTCAGCACTGACCCTCCGACAGTGCGGCACTCCCTCAGCACTGACCCTCTGACAGTGCGGCGCACCCGCAGCACTGACCCTCTGACAGTGCGGCGCTCCCTCAGCACTGACCCTCTGACAGTGCGGCACTCCCTCAGTACTGACCCTCTGACAGTGCGGCCTTCCCTCAGCACTGACCCTCTGACAGTGCGGCTCACCCTCAGCACTGACCCTCCGACAGTGCGGCGCTCCCTCAGCACTGACCCTCCGACAGTGCGGCTCTCCCTCAGTACTGACCCTCCGACAGTGCGGCTCTCCCTCAGTACTGACCCTCCGACAGTGCAGCGCTCCCTCAGTACTGACCCTCCGACAGTGCGGCTCTCCCTCAGTACTGACCCTCCGACAGTACGGCGCTCCCTCAGCACTGACCCTCTGACAGTACGGCTCACCCTCAGTAACTGCACTGAGGCCTATTGACCTGGACTTTGGGCTCAAGTCTCTGCAGTGGGGACTCAAACCCTCAACCTTTTGACTCAGAGAGGGGAGAGTTCTACCCATCCAGCCATTGCTAATATAAGAAATGTAAGAAGTCCATTCAGCCCCTCAGGGCTAGCACATATCAGTCAATAATGACATCTTTATATTTGAATTTATGAATATACTATAAACATATAAATGTGTATTATAAATGTATTAATAAAATACTATTAAAATTTATTAGTAGAGTAAAGCCTATGTTTTTATAACGTATAAATATAATTAAAAGTTCGTGATCAAAATACATTTAAAGATGTTGTACCATTTGTTATGTAAATTATTCATGTCGATTTGTGGCCTGCAATTCCAATTGCGATCAGTAGGTGCACCAAGGCCAGGCTGGGAGGACAGAGGCTTCAGTGGCCTCTTGTCGCTCTTCAGTATCCTCCTCGCCAAGGCTCCTGGTTACGGGCTGCGACGCGCGGGTTTTGTAGTCCGCCGGCAGCGCCGGAAGCTGGGAGGTGAGGAGCGAGGGAGGGGGCGCGGGACTACAGCCCCCAGAAGGCCGAGCGGCGGAGGGAGCGGGCCGCCTTAGCAACGAGCAGGCTGGCAACCGGGGAGGGAAGAGAGAGGAGGAGGAGGAGGAGGGGGTTGGGGAGGGGGAGGGGAGCAGAATATCCTCAAGAATCACAATTATAATAATAATTATTATATAATAATGATTGACTTTCCAATGAATGTAACTTACTGAAGGAACTGGGACAGCCTGAAGGGTGAGGCTCAGAGACTGAAGGAGATTTTGGGGAAAACCATAGATCAGTCTGAATTAATGTTATATTTTTAAAATGTGGCTGAACTATGTGGTAAAATAAAATAAACCATTTAACTTAAAGTAATCAAATTAATGAAATCAACAACTCCAAACCAATAGCTTAAAATCAATATCTTAAATTCATCATCTTACATAATTTAAAATAATTAAAATCGACAACTACAAATAATTAAACTCAATCACTGAAAATCAATATCTTAAATTCATCATCTTAAACCATTTAATATCAATAATTTAAAATAATTAACTTAAACTCAATTGCTGAAAATCAATATCTTAAAATCATCATCTTAAACCATTTAATATCGATAATTTAAAATAATTAACTTAAACTCAATTGCTGAAAATCAATATCTTAAAATCATCATCTTAAACCATTTAATATCGATAATTTAAAATAATTAAAATCAATAACTCCAAATAATTAACTTAAACTCAATCGCTGAAAATCAATATCTTAAAACCATCTTAAACCATTTAATATCAATAATTTAAAATAATTAAAATCAATAACTAGAAATAATTAACTTAAAATCAAACGCTGAAAATCAATAAATTAAAATCATCTTAAACCATTTAATATCAATAATTTAAAATAATTAAAATCAATAACTCAAAATAATTAAACTCAATCGCTGAAAATCAATATCTTAAAAAATCACCATAAACAGTTTAATATCAATAATTTTAATTAATGAAAGTAGATGACCCAAATCAAAAACACCAAATCACAAACTTAAAATTAATAACTTAATCATCATCATAAACCATTTAATAGCAATAATTGAAAATAATTAAAAGATGTGATCAAAATCAAGAACACCAAATCATTAACTTAAACTCAATAACAAAATCATTATGAACAATTTAACATCAGTGACCTACGAATAGTTAAAGTTTATGATCAAAATAATTAATTTAAAATCGTCTTCATAAACTGTTTAGTATCCATAATTTAAAATATATGATCAAAATCAGTAATTCCAGAACATTAACTTAAAATCATGAAAATAATAATCCAAACATAACCTAATCAATAACTTGAAATGATCAAATGATATTTTACAATCAATGGTTGAAAATCAATAACTTAAAATCTTAAAAATAAACAATTTAACATAAATAAGAAAATTAATCGATTAGATCAAGACCTAAAAATGTGTAATTTTCAAGAATATGATAACTTAAAACCGACAGTCTTATTTTAGTAATTTAAAAATGATATAAAATCAGCAAAGTGAGCAGTTTAACCTCAATAACAAAATGAAGAAGTTAAGATAGTAGAAATAAGAACAAAATCAATAACTACAAAAGTCAGGAAGTTATGGTAAACGTTTATAAAGCACTAGTTCAGCCTAACCTGCAGTATATTGTCCATTTCTGGCCACTGCACTTTAGGAAGGATGTGAAGGCTCGAGAGTTGGTGCGGAAGGGATTCATGAGAATGGTTCCTGGCATGAGGAATTTCAGTTATGTGAATGGATTGGAGAAGCTGGGGGCTGTTCTCCTTGGAGAAGAAAAGGTTGAGAGGAGATTTGCTAGAGGTGTTCAAAATCACGAGGGGTCTGGACAGAGTCGACGGGGAGAAACTATTCCCATTGGCGGAATGCTCGAGAACTGATTTAAAGGTGACATAAGGGAAAATCTTCTTATGCAGCAAGTGGTTAGGGTCTGAAATACATTACCTGAGAGTGTAGGGGAAGCAGGTTCAATTGAGGCATTCAGGAGGGATTTGGATAAGCATGGGAAGGAGTAGAAAATGCAGAGCTGTGGGGAAAAGGTGGGAGAGTGGGACTGAGAGACAGCACAGACACGGCAGGCTGAATGGCCTTCAACGCAGTAAATATTCTATGATTTGAAATTAAAATCAACACGTAAAAATGGATAATAAAAATAAATAACCAGCTCAAAATGAATCAAGTAAATTGTTTAAAATTCACAACTTAAAACCAATAATGCAACCATCCATAAATTAATTTAAATCAAATCATTTAACATTAATAACTTAAGAAAATCAGTAACTTAACTCAGAAAAACATTTAGGCAGAATTAACACAAAAATAATAACTTTTGAAAAGCAATAACCTTCATGCTTTAGAAATTTATTACTGTGATGTAAATTGTATCTGCACTAGATTAATAACTTGGTGTATCCACACAGAAAGACAGAAGACAAATTGTAGGTTCCTTTATGCGTTTGCTTATGTGATCTCACAAAATACCGGATTTCAAAATGGATTTCATCTGTGTGTTATACACTAAATTCACTTTAAGTTTTAAGAATAATGCTCTGCGTTGATGACTCTGCGTCGAGTTAACTTGATGGGACCAAAGCAGTGTAACATTTTTGAAATATTCCTTTATACTGTTAATAATTTGGTTGATGTATCAGATGAAGGAGGCATTGTGGTGCGAAAGGGATAGTGTCCCGCTCTCTGAGCCAGAAGCTCCGGCTGTGAGTCCCACTTCAGGACTCGATGGCAATGGAAGGTGTGTCCGTAACGTGGCCAGACGGGTTGATTATCAGCCTGCAAATCCTTCCAATACGCCAGACGGCAGGCGATAAGAGCAGGAGAGTTTCCCGGTCAGCCACACTACAGAGGGCAACGGCAAACCATTGCCGTACTTTGCCAAGCGTAACCGTGGACCAATCCAATGGAAGCCCATGGCCTCCTCAGGGCATGGAACCTGGGGGAAGATGTAAGATTAAGAAATCAGCGTAAATAAGGAGAAACTGTTTCCTGTGGCAGGAGGGTCGTTAACCAGAGGGACATAGATTGAAGAGAATCGGTAAAAGAACAGGGGGGAGGGAGATGAGGAGAATGTTTCTTTCACACAGCGAGTTGTTGCGATCTGGAAGGCGCTGCCTGAAAGGGCGGTGGAAGCAGATTCAGTAGCAGATTCCAAAGGGGAATTGGGTAAATACATTAGGGATGTCCATTAGGGAGGGAAATCGGCTGTCCTTACCTGGTCTGACCCACAGCAATGTGTTTGACTCCTAAATGCCCTCTGAACACGGGTAATTAGGGATGGGCAATAAATGCTGGCCTAGCCAGCGATGCCCCCATCCCATGAACGAATAAAAAAAATACTTTTAAAGGAGGAATTTGCAGGACTATGGGGGAAAGAGCAGCGGTGGGGGCGGTGGGGGTAGGGACTAATTGGCTTAATCTTTCAAAGAGCCAGCACAGGCACGATGGGCTGAATGACCTCCTCCCGCACTGAAGGATTCAAAAAGTATTAGTGGGTTTTTAATGGGTACAGCAATCACCTAAAAATCTCACATTCGCTTTACGGATGGTAATATTGTCACAAACAAATAGTTGTCTCATGGTCTCAGTACTGCATTGGTTTCACTGCGTTTCACCACTTCTTAATTGCAGGTCTCTTGATGTCAGTTTATTGCAGACTGCGGGCTCTGAGCTGAATCACCTTCAGATCTGTTGGGTGGGGGTGAATTAGCCAAGGTGCCGCCTCTTCCAGCTTGTGCAGTGTAAGGTGGGAAATTGTGAAGTTTCTTCACTTTGGCAGGAAGAACAAAAAAGCAGAGTATTACTTAAATGGGGAATGGCTGCTTAATTCTGAGGTGCAGAGGGATCTGGGTGTTCTAGTACATGAGTCCCAAAAGGATAGTACGCAGGTACAGCAAGTACTTAAGAATGCTAATGGCTGCTAACCTTCGTTATGAGAGAAAGAGAAGGATATTATTGCTTCAGTTACACAGGACATTGGTGGGACTGCACCTTGAATACTGTGTGCAGTTTTGGTCTCCTTATTTAAGGAACGATGTAAATGGGTTGGAGGCGGTTCAGAGGAGGTTTACTAGATTGACACCTGGAATAAGCAGGTTGTCTTATGAGGAAAGGTTGGACAGACTGGGCTTGTTTCCACTAGAGTTTAGAAGAGTGAGGGGTGATTTGAATGAAGTACACAAGATCCTGAACGGCCTTGACAAGGTGGATGTGGAAAGGATGTTTCCTCTTGTGCGTGGGTCCAGAACTGTGGGGCCACTGTTTTAAAATTAGGGGTCGCCCTTTTGGATAGAGGTGAGGAGAAATTTTTTTCACTCAGAGGGTTGTGCAACTTTGGAACTCTCGGCCTCAGAAGGGGGTGGAGGCCGGGTCACTGAATATTTTTAGGGCGGAGGTAGATAGATTGTTGTTAGGCAGGGGAATCAAAGGTTATCGGGAACGAAAACAAAAATAGCTGGAAAAACTCAGCAGGTCTGGCAGCATCTGCGGAGAGGGACACAGTTAACGTTTCGAGTCTGTGTGACCCTTCAACAGAACGAAGTAAAAATAGAGGAGAGGTGAAATATAAGCTGGTTTAAGGCGGGGGGGGGGGCGTGGGACAAGTAGAGCCAGTGATAGGTGGAGATAACCAAAAGATGTCACAGACAAAAGGACAAAGAGGTGTTGAAGGTGGTGATATTATCTAAGGAATGTGCTAATTAAGGGTAGAAAGCAGGACAAGCAAGGTACAAAAATAGAATTACCTGGAAAAACTCAGCAGGTCTGGCAGCATCGGCGGAGGAGAAAAGAGTTGACGTTTTGAGTCCTCATGACCCTTCAACAGAACTGAGTGAATATTAGGAGAGGGGTGAAATACAAGCTGGTTTAAGGTGGGTGTGGGGGTGGGGGTAGAGAAGTGGATGGAGGGGGGGTGGTGTGGTTGTCGGGACAAGCAAGCAGTGATAGGAGCAGATAATCAAAAGATGTCACAGACAAACGAACACAGAGGCGTTGAAGGTGGTGATATTATCTGAACGAATGTGCTAATTAAGAATGGATGGCAGGGCACTCAAGGTACAGCTCTAGTGGGGGTGGGGAGCGGAAAGACTAGCAGGGCATACAAGATTTAAAAATAATGGAAATAGGCGGGAAAAGAAAAATCTATATAAATTATCCATATAAAACAATGCAGCAAGCAAGGTACAGAGAGCCCCAGTGGGGATGGGGTGAAGGGATCGAAAAAGGCTAAAAGGTAGAGATAAAACAATGGATGGAAATACATTTAAAAATAACGGAAATAGGTGGGAAAAGAAAAATCTATATAAATTATTGGGGAAAAAAGGGGGATCGGAAAGGGGGTGGGGATGGAGGAGGGAGTTCATGATCTAAAATTGTTGAACTCAATATTCAGTCCGAAAACTGTAAAGTCTAGTCAGAAGATGAGGTGCTTATTAGCATATTTCAATTCCTTCACCCCACCCCCACTAAGACTATCTGTACCTTGCTCGTCTTGCTTTCTACACTTAATTAGCTCATTCCTTAGATAATATCACCACCTTCAACACCTCTTTGTCCTTTTGTCTGTGACATCTTTTGGTTATCTCCACCTATCACTGGCTCTACTTGTCCCACCGCCCCCCCCTTAAACCAGCTTACATTTCACCTCTCCTCTATTTTTACTTAGTTCTGTTGAAGGGTCATTCAGACTCGAAACGTTAACTGTGTTCCTTCCGGGTATTTTTGTTTTTGTTTTGGATTTCCAGCATCCGCAGTTTTTTGCTTTTATCTAAAGGTTATCGGGGGTTAGATGGGAATGTGGAACTCAAAACACTAACAGATCAGCCATGATCTTATTGAATGGCGGAGCAGGCTCGAGGGGCCGAGTGGCCTCACTCCTGCACCTATTTCATACGTTCGTATGTTCATAGGTGTTCTGGATCATTATCACATTGCTGTTTGTGGGAGCTTGCTGTGCACAAATTGGCTGCCACATTTCCTACATGACAACAGCGTGCCCACTTCAGGAAGAGGCCTTTATTGTCTGTGAAACGCTTTGGGACATCCCGAGGTGGAGAGATGATTGTAGTTGCCGCCATTCCATGGGCCATCTTCCTTGCCCTGTCCGGTCCGCCTGTGTTAGTGAGTAACTCCGAGTTCCCTCTGTCCCTTTCTTACAGGTGCTGATGCCATGACGTGCCCGTTGGCCAAGGCTATTCAAATCATCAACCTCCGCAAGGAGGATCGCAGCTTGGTGCTTGACGAAAGCGCCCTGGACAGTATCCTTCTCCAGGGACCGGTCCGTGACCTCAATGTGATGGTCCTGTCGGTCGCTGGTGCCTTCCGCAAGGGCAAATCCTTCTTATTAGACTTCATGTTACGGTTCATGTACAAACAGGTACTGGGGATTGTCTCCCTGTATAGGCCCCCGTAAAGGTAAACTGACAGTGACTTACAGGAGGAGAGAGAGAGAGAGAGGATTAGGGAGGGAATTCCAGAGCTCAGGGACCCAGGCAGCTGAAGGCACGGCCGCCAATGGTGGAGCGATGGGAATCGGGGGATGGTCAAGAGGCCGGAATTGAGGAGCGCAGAGATCTCGGAGGGTTGTAGGGTCCAGAGGAGGTTACAGAGATAGGGAGGGTTGTAGAGGCTGGAGGAGGTTACAGAAAAAGAGAGGGTTGTAGGGGCTGGAGGAGGTTACAGAGATAGGGAGGGGTGTAGGGACTGGAGGAGGTTACAGAGATAGGGAGGGTTGTAGGGGCTGGAGGAGGTTACAAAGGTAGGGATGGTTGTAGAGGCTGCAGGAAGTTACAGAGATAGGGAGGGTTGTCGGGGCTGGAGGAGGTGACAGAGATAGGGAGGGTTGTAGGGGCTGGAGGAGGTTACAGAGATAGGGAGGGTTGTAGGGGCTGGAGGAGGTTACAGAGATAGGGAGGGTTGTAGGGGCTGGAGGAGGTTACAGAGATAGGGAGGGTTGTAGGGGCTGGAGGAGGTTACAGAGATAGGGAGGATTGTAGGGGCTGGAGGAGGTTACAGAGATAGGGGGTGTGTAGGGTCTGGAGGAGGTTACAGAGATAGGGAGAGTTGTAGGGGCTGGAGGAGGTTACAGAGATAGGGAGGGTTGTAGGGGCTGGAGGAGGTTACAGAGATAGGGAGGGTTGTAGGGGCTGGAGGTGGTTACAGAGATAGGGAGGGTTGTAGGGGCTGGAGGAGGTTACGGAGATAGGGGGGTGTGTAGGGTCTGGAGGAGGTTACAGAGATCGGGAACGATTTGAACACGAGCATCAGAATTTCAGAAATGAAGCATTGTCAGACCGGGAGCCAGTGTGGGTCAGTGCGAGCACCAGGGTGATGCCAGATGGGGACTTGGTGCGAGTTAGGACACAGGGACAGCAGAGCTTTGGATGAGCTGAAGAGATCCCAGAATGTAAGTAGCAGCCCTGGAGTGGGAACCGCGCAGCTTGCACGATGACAGGATCTCTGCTTTACACCTACAGAAGGGGGGAGGGACAACGAACTGGATGGGCAGAGACGACAAGCCCCTGACCGGATTCTCGTGGCGAGGGGGCTCAGATCCAGAAACAAACGGTATCCAGTTGTGGGCAGAAGTGTTTATTGTACAGAAGAAGGATGGGAGAAAGGTACAGAATCACTGACTAAATCTCCTTTATTCCTCCATTTCTGTATTGCTGAACATTCTCCCAATCAGAGGCTCCTTCCAATTGTCCCTGCACCAAATACGTTTCATTACTGGCGTTAACTATTTCCTATGTTGTGACACACTGACTCTATCTCTCTGTCTATCTCCCTCTCCTCTGTGAGTCCAAAGCTCATGGGTTCGCACACCCACTGTCAACACTAAAGACCCACAATATAGGTTGACCACACTGTTGTCAGTGCTGAGGGAGTGCCGCACTGTTGGAGGGTCAGTACTGAGGGAGCGCCGCACTGTCGGAGGGTCAGTAGTGCTGAGGGAGTGCCGCACTGTTGGAGGGTCAGTACTGAGGGAGCGCCGCACTGTTGGAGGGTCAGTACTGAGGGAGCGCCACACTGTCGGAGGGTCGGTACTGAGGGAGTGCTGCACTGTCGGAGGGTCAGTGCTGAGGGAGCGCCGCACTGTTGGAGGGTCAGACCTGAGGGAGTGCCGCACTGTCGGAGGGTCAGTACTGAGGGAGTGCTGCACTGTCGGAGGGTCAGTGCTGAGAGAGTGCCGCACTGTCGGAGGGTCAGTGCTGAGGGAGTGCCGCACTGTCGGAGGGTCAGTGCTGAGGGAGCGCCGCACTGTCGGAGGGTCAGTGCTGAGGGAGCGCCGCACTGTCGGAGGGTCAGTACTGCGGGAGTGCTGCACTGTCGGAGGGTCAGAAATGAGGGAGTGCCGCACTGTCGGAGGGTCAGTGCTGAGGGAGCGCCACACTGTCGGAGGGTCAGCGCTGAGGGAGCGCCGCACTGTCAGAGGGTCAGAAATGAGGGAGTGCCGCACTGTGGGAGGGTCAGTGCTGAGGGAGCGCCGCGCTGTCGGAGGGTCAGTACTGAGGGAGTGCCGCACTGTCGGAGGGTCAGTACTGAGGGAGCGCCACACTGTCGGAGGGTCAGTGCTGAGGGAGTGCCGCACTGTCGGAGGGTCAGTGCTGAGCGACGCTGCACAGTTGGAGGGTCAGTGCTGAGGGAGCGCCGCACTGTCGGAGGGTCAGTACTGAGGGAGTGCCGCACTGTTGGAGGGTCAGTGCTGAAGGAGTGCCGCACTGTCAGAGGGTCAGTGCTGAGGGAGTGCCGCACTGTCGGATGGTCAGTGCTGAGGGAGCGCCGCACTGTGGGATGGTCAGTGCTGAGGGAGCGCCGCACTGTCGGAGGTGCCGTCTTTCAGGATGAGACATTAAACCGAGGCCCTGTCTGCCCTCTCGGGTGGGTGTAAAAGATCCCACGGCCGCTATTGGAAGAAGAGCAGGGGGGAGTTCTCCCCGGTGTCCTGGGGCCGATATTTATCCCTCACCCAACATCACTAAAAACGGATGATCTGGGTCATGGTCACATTGCTGTTTGTGGGATCTTGCTGTGCGTAAATGGGCTGCTGAGTTTCCTACATTACAACAGTGAGCGCGCTTCAAAAAAAAAACCCTTCACTGTCTGTGAAACTCTCTCGGAAACCCCGGGGTGGTGACAGGAGCTGGAGGGATGGGTGTGTTTGCGTCCTTTTATTTAGAATGGGTGACCGGCCTCATCACCTGTGATGGTTTCGATTCTCTATTTCCGTCTGTTTCCACAATGATCTGTGCGTGCTGGGTGATGAAGGGCAAGTGCCCGGTACTGCAGCGGGTCAGAGCGGCAGACACTGCGTAGAGGGAGCGGGTTAGTGAGTCACTGCCGTCTGCGGTAATCTTTTCTCCTGTACTTCCCCCTCCCCACCCCCCCTCCCCCGTACTCCAGGTTGCTGTGCTGCTCATGGACACACAGGGAGCCTTTGACAACCAGTCAACTGTGAAGGACTGTGCCACCATCTTTGCTCTCAGTACCATGATGAGCTCTGTCCAGGTAGGGAGGGGGAGGAGACGGATATGCTGGTGGAGGCGGGTGGTGGGTCGAGCCATGGCTGGACTCCCACCCCCCTGCCGGGAGGCGGACAGAATGCCCGAGCTCAGGAAGCCCACAGTCCCACGGGTACAAAGACCTTGGGCCGCAAAGCTCAACCAGTAAAATTTGTGAAATGGCCGGTGCTGGGTCCAAGCTGGTCTCGTTTCCCTGAAAATGGACCCCGGTTCGGACCGGTCTGACCTGGTCTTGTCTCCCAGTTGGCACCAGGACCAGTCGTTTCCCTGTTTTACTGATTTTGCCTTTGAGGATGCGCTGAAGGCCTGAGGTTGAAGTGAGCTTCGATGACCACACTGGAAAACTCCGGCAGAAGGGCGTGACCGGTTTCATTCCCGAACCCCTCAGGCACCTCAACCTGATCCAGCGGTTGAGATTTGGCAACTGCACACTCAGCCTCCAACAACCCAGTGCGGGGATTGCCACTTTCCTTTTGCGGATTCTTAGTTTCAGTTTTCGTTCCTGCTCTCGGCACCACACCCTTATCTTGCTGATATTTTTAGCTTTCCCCACCTTAAGTCCCAGTTTGCCTGCTCAGAGCCGGCGGCAGCGATCCTGTTGGCCTTAGTGTACCTCGGGCGCGGGGAGATCAGGGGACATGGGATATCAGCCAGGCTTGCTGCACTGGCACACATCCCTGGCACCCACCCCCCTGACTGCGGAGCCCGTGTGTGTGTGTGTGTGTGTGTGTCTGTGGACAGTGCTGGATGTTGGTGTGGTGCCCCCTGTGGTTAAATAGCTGACAGCCACTCAGATTCAGCCATGATGGACTGGCAAAGTGCCTGCAGCCCTGGAGCCCTTATTCCAACAAACAGCCCACTCTCAGCAGAGGACAGAGGAGGTTGGCCAGAGGATTAATGATGATGATATTGATTAGAATGACAGAGTCACGCAGCCCAGGAGGAGGCCATTCAGCCCATTGTTCCTGTGCTGGCCCTTTGAAAGATCTATCCAATTAGTCCCACTCCCCCTCTCCCCCTCTTTCTCCCCCACAGTCCTGCAAATTTCTCCTTTTCAAGTATTTATCCAATTCCCCGTTTTGAAAGTTCCTATTGAATCTGCTTCCACCGCCCTTTCAGGCAGCGCCTTCCAGATCACAACAACTTGCTGTGTCAAAAAAAACATTCTCCTCATCTCCCCCTCTGGCTCTATTACCGATTCTCTTCAATCTGTGTCCCTCTGGTTACCGACCCTCCTGCCGGTGGGAACACTTTCTCCTCATTCACTCTATCCAAACCCTTCCTGATTTTGAACGCCTTGATTCAATCTCCCCCTTAACCTTCTCTGCTCTAAGGAGAACAATCCCAGCTCCTCCCAGTCTCTCCACATGAACTGAGGTCCCTCATTCCTGGGAACGTTCTAGTAAATCTCCTCCACACCCTCTCCGAGACCTTGACATCCTTCTTAAAGTGTGGGGCCCAGAAATAGACAGGATCCTCCTGCTGGGGTCTAACCCGTGTTTGGAAAGGGTTTCACATCACAGCCTTGTCTCTGTATCTGTGTCTCTATTTGTAAAGCCCAGGATTCTGTCTTCCTGTTTAACAGCCGCTCTCTACTTGTCCCACCACCTTCAATGATTTGGACATACAGCCCCTCCCTCCGTCCCCCTGGGCCTCTCTGTCCCTCCACCCCACCGCCCCCCCCCCCCTTTAACATTGTCCCGTTGAGTTTAATTTGCATCTTCTCCTTCTCCCTCTGAAAATGAATCAGCTCACACTTCTCGGTGTTAAACTGTATCTGCCATGTGCCTGCCCACTTCAGCAACCTGTCTGTGTCCTTCTGAAGTCTCTCACCGACCTCACCGTTTACAACGCCTCCCAGTTTGGTCCCAGCTGCAAACTGGGAAGCTCTGTCCTGTAAACCCTCGAGACGCTCATTCATATATCACCAGGAAGAGCGGGGGCTCCTAACACAGACCCCTGAACCCCACTGTAAACTCCAGCTGAGAAAACACCGCTCACCTCTGCCCCCTTCTCCTTGTCCTTTAGTTAATTTGATGACTGTGCGGCCACTGTCCGTTTCATCCCAGGAGCTTTAATTCTGCCATTAGGTCTTTCTGCTTGGTTTCAGGTTTACAATTTAACCAACAACATTCAGGAGGACGACTTACAGCACCTTCAGGTGGGTCCAGTGTGGCTGCTCGACCTGCGACTTGTGTGTTAGACCTTCTGCCCTCACTCCGAACGCCCAACTGGGAATGGGCTGGTTGGAGGTGGATGGGATCCACCCACAATGCTGCCTCCCAATCCCTCCCGACACACACACACACACACACACACCAGCTTAGTAAAAGACAAGAACGGCAGCTGCCCTGTCGAGCACCAGCTTCGCAGCCAAGACGCACTGCTCGCAAAAACAAAAGCAAAATCCCGCGGGGGCTGAGAACGATGGGAAACGGAGACGGGTGCAGACACTCAACGGGCCAGGCAGCACCTTCCCAGAGACAGAGAGAGTTTTAACGTTTCAGATCGATGACCATTTCATCAGATCAAGGAGAGATTTAACAGTGAGTCCGGGAAAAGGGGGGAGGAAAAGAATGGAAAGGGGAGGCTGTGTTCGCACGCAGGGCAGGAGTGAGTAGGTGACAGAAAGGGTGATAGTGCAAATAATGAAAAGATGGAATGTACATTTACACAGTGCCATTCACAGCTTCAGGATGTCCCAAAGCGCTTTACCGCCAATCTCGCCCACGGCCTTAAAATAGGCCGCTGGACACAAGGGAGATCACCCCCTGCTCCTCATCCAGTAGCGGCTGTGGGAATTTTTGCAACCACCTCAGAGGGCAGACCGGGCCACAGATTAATGTCTCAAAAGACAACACCATTGACAATGTGGCGCTCCCTCAGCGCTGACCCTCCGACAGTGCGGCGCTCCCTCAGCACTGACCCTCCGACAGTGCAGCGCTCCCTCAGCACTGACCCTCCGACAGTGCGGCGCTCCCTCAGCACTGACCCTCCGACAGTGCGGCGCTCCCTCAGCACTGACCGCCCGACAGTGCGGCGCTCCCTCAGCGCTGACCCTCTGACAGTGCGGCGCTCCCTCAGCGCTGACCCTCCGACAGTGCGGCGCTCCCTCAGCACTGACCCTAAGACAGTGCAGCGCTCCCTCAGCACTGACCCTAAGACAGTGCAGCGCTCCCTCAGCACTGACCCTAAGACAGTGCAGCGCTCCCTCAGCACTGACCCTCCGCCAGTGCGGTGCTCCCTCAGCACTGACCCTAAGACAGTGCAGCGCTCCCTCAGCACTGACCCTAAGACAGTGCAGCGCTCCCTCAGCACTGACCCTAAGACAGTGCAGCGCTCCCTCAGCACTGACCCTCCGCCAGTGCGGTGCTCCCTCAGCACTGACCCTAAGACAATGCAGCGCTCCCTCAGCACTGACCCTCCAACAGTGCGGCTCTCCCTCAGCACTGACCCTCCGACAGGGCGGCTCTCCCTCAGCACTGACCCTCCGACAGTGCGGCACTCCCTCAGCACTGACCCTCCGACAGTGCGGCTCTCCCTCAGTACTGACCCTCCGACAGTGCGGCTCTCCCTCAGCACTGACCCTCCGACAGTGCGGCTCTCCCTCAGCGCTGACCCTCCCACAGTGCGGCGCTCCCTCAGCGCTGACCCTCCGACAGTGCAGTGCTCCCTCAGTACTCCAATGCGGTTGTCAGTGCAGATTATTCACTGTGGTCTCGGGAATCGGATTTGAACCTGAATCCTCCTGACCATCAGGCGAGAGTGCTCCTTCCTGTGCAAAAGGGGCTGATAATGAGATGATAAGGCTGTGAGTTGCCTAGGTATCACATTGAACAGAGGTAGACATTAATCCCTCGCCGATTCTCTCTCAGCCGGGCAGATGGTGGTCATGGGGAACCCGTAACCACCTTGTTCTCTTCTGTTGTAGCTCTTCACAGAGTATGGGCGTCTAGCCATGGATGAGTCATCGCTCAAACCTTTCCAGGTAAGGGGATCACAGGCACTGGGACAGCACAGTCCGAGAGCTACCCGTCAGCTCCCTCGGTCGCTCCAGGCTCTCCCTCCTCGATCTTCTCTGGCACCTGATTTCTCGTCCTCCCCCCACCCCCCTTCACGTTAGATTTTCAACACTGGGTCCGTTGTGTCAAATTCAGGGTCAGCTGAGCGGACCGGTATTACCTGGGCCCCGACCCTCACCACCCTGCAGGTGTAGTCCAGGGGAGAGAGCTCCTTCTGCTCGCTTGCAGACGTGACTGACCTCGGTGTGGATGAACTCCCGTGTCCTGTGCATCTCACAGAGAGCTGCCCTCCCCTCCCAGCCGATCAGCCAGGGGGATTGCAGTAACAACTTGCATTTCTATACCGACTTTCTTGCCGGGACAGGATGACTCCATTGTTCTAATGCAGCTGCCAATTGGCGCACAGCAAGCTCCCACCAACAGCACTGTGACAATGACCCAGGTCATCTGCTTTTTAGTGACGTTGGTTGAGGGATACGGATTGGCCCCACGTTACTCTGAGAGAAGCCCTATCGTTCACAGCTCCGAACCCCAATCAGCTCCTCTTCCTCTTCCACTGGTTTCCAGCAAATTCACACCTCTTGGGTGTATTACTGCCACCAACTGTATTGGAGGAAGAAGTGCGATGCAAATTAAAGAGAGCTAAATTTGATGCGCTAATGCTGTGAAACATAAAAATGACTACATGATTTTATAAATATCCCAATACCCAAATCTAATTGCAAAAATACTAGCCAGCGTATCACACTGTAGACCCTTCTGTTGCAAAAGTTCCCTTTTCAGCTGCAGACTTAGTACAGTGTCATAAAATATACTTTATTCATAAAATATCTTCAACCACATTCCAAACCATTTCAAAATCACCATCACAAAAGTACAATCAGGTTCACCTTTTACAACACGTATCACAAGGTGCATCAATACAATAAATGAATATTACAACCATTTGCATACATTCATTTTGAGCTGTACATCCCAAGGGGCTCTACACAGTTCCCAGCCCCTCGGTGCACTGTGGCAGGAAGGTCTTAGACAGCGACCCTTCCCCATTGCGCCTCTGCGGCGGCTGCCCCAAGCTATAGTGGGTCCCTCAGCACGTGGTCCTGGACCTTGGAATGTGCCAAGTCTGCAACACTTGGTCGGGGACAACTCTTGGCGCTGGAAGACCAACAGGTTTCAGGCAGACCAAAGAGCGTCTTTCACCGAGTTGATGATCCTCCAGCTGCAGTTGATGGTTGTGTCGGTGTGTGTCCCTGGGAACAGCCCGTAGAGCACAGAGTCCCATGTCACAGAACTGCTCGGGACGAACCTCGACAGAAACCACTGCATCTCTCTCCAGATCTTCTTTGCAAAGGCACAGTCCACAAGGAGGTGAACAACGGTCTCGTCCCCACCACAGCCACTTCGAGGGCAACGTGCAGAGGGGGTGAGACTCCTGGTGTGTTGGAAGGATCTGACGGGGTCTCACCACCTGCCAAGCTACGTTTTGGTGCTTTTGGAAAGTTCTGGCGATGAGGCATTTTGCCAAATGACTTTGACAGTCTGCTTGGGAACCATCCCACAGGATCCACCCTCTCCTTTTCCCGCAGGGCTTCTAAGACGTCACCTGCTGACCACTGCCTGTTGGACTTGTGGTCAAAGGTGTTTCTCGGCATAAATTTTTCCACAAGGGACAGGTGATACGGCACAGTCTAACTACTTGGAGCGTTCCGCGGCAGCGTGGCCAGACCCATCCTTCACAACACCGGGGACAGGTAGAACCTCAGCACGTAGTGACACTTGGTGTTTGCGTACCGAGGGTCTACACATAGCTTGATGCAGCCACACACAAAGCTGGCCATCAGTATGAGGGCGATGCAGAGCAAGTTTTTTGCCCCTTTATCTAGAGGCTTGTACATCCTGTCCCTGCATTTTCAACCTCCAGATAGAGCAGAAGATCACAACCATGCAGGAGTATGGAAAGGGCCAGACCTGCGCCACATACAGCAACAGCGAGATTGCCTCACACCTGACACAATCCATCAACGTGTCCCCCTATTAAATACAGAAACTTATTTAACCCACAGTGCCCAATCCCAATCCTGCTCACAATCTCATCTTCCCTTCTACACTTCTCAGTGCAATTACTCGGTAACTTTACCTTGTTTTGAATCAGATATAAATGCCTTCCTTTATCATCCAGATCCCACTTTTGTTGTCACAATATGCATATAGTTAACCCTTAACAATAGATTTAATTTTCACCCTCCCCAGTGAAATTACAATATCTGGGAAATCAGCCCTTTCCACATTGTCATCTATCACAAGTCATTGTGATAGTTTTCAATCCATCATCTGACTCGGCCACCTCCACCAATCCCTGCTCTCATGCTGACCTACCTCCACCAATCCCTGCTCTCATTCTGTCCTACCTCCACCAATACCTGCTCTTGTTCTGTCCTACCTCCACCAATGCCTGCTCTCGCTCTGAGCTACCTCCACCAATGCCTGCTCTCGCTCTGAGCTACCTCCACCAATACCTGCTCTCGCTCTGAGCTACCTCCACCAATCCTTGCTCTTACTCTGAGTAACCTCTACCAATCCCTGCTCTCACTCTGAGCTACCTCCACCAATACCTGCTCTTGTTCTGACCTACCTCCACCAATCCCTGCTCTGGTTCTGACCTACCTCCACCAATCATTGCTCTCGTTCTGACCTACCTCCACCAATACCGGCTCTCGCTCTGAGCTACCTCCACCAATCCCTGCTTTCGTTCTGACCTACCTCCATCTATGAAAAGAGTTGATGTTTCGAGTCCTCATGACCCATCAACAGAACTGGGTGAATCCAAGGAGATGGGTGAAATATAAGCTGGTTTAAGTTGTGGGGGGAGGGTGGGGGGGCATTGGGTGGGGGGGAGAGAAGTGGACGTGGGGGTGGTGTGGTTGTAGGGACAAGCAAGCAGTGATAGGAGCAGATAATCAAAAGATGTCACAGACAAAAGGACACAGGTGTTGAAGTTGGTGATATTATCTAAACAAATGTGCTAATTAAGAATGGATGGTAGGGCACTCAAGGTATAGCTCTAGTAGGGGTGGGGGGGCATAAAAGATTTAAAAATAATGGAAATAGGTGGGAAAAGCAAAATCTATACAAATTATGGGAAAAAACAAAAGGAAGGGGGAAGAAACAGAATGGGGGTGGGGATGGGGGAGGGAGCTCAAGACCTAAAGTTGTTGAATTCAATATTCAGTCTGGAAGGCTGTAAAGTGCCTAGTCGGAAGATGAGGTGATGTTCCTCCAGTTTGCGTTGGGCTTCACTGGAACAATGCAGCAAGCCAAGGACAGACATGTGGGCAAGAGAGCAGGGTGGAGTGTTAAAATGGCAAGTGACAGGGAGGTTTGGATCATTCTTGCAGACAGACCGCAGGTGTTCGGCAAAGCAGTTGCCCAGTTTACGTTTAGTCTCTCCAATGTAGAGGAGACCACATTGGGAGCAACAAATACAGTAGACTAAGTTGGGGGAAATGCAAGTGAAATGCTGCTTCACTTGAAAGGAGTGTTTGGGCCCTTGGACGGTGAGAAGAGAGGAAGTGAAGGGGCAGGTGTTACATCTTTTGCATGGGCATGGGGAGGTGCCATAGGTGGGGGTTGAGGAGTAGGGGGTGATGGTGGAGTGGACCAGGGTGTCCCAGAGGGAACGATCCCTACGGAATGCCGCCAGGGGAGGTGAAGGGAAGATGTGTTTGGTGGTGGCATCATGCTGGAGTTGGCGGAAATGGCGGAGGATGATCCTTTGAATGCGGAGGCTGGTGGGGTGATAAGTGAGGACAAGGGGGACCCTATCATGTTTCTGGGAGGGAGGAGAAGGTGTGAGGGCAGATGCGCGGGAGATGGGCCGGACATGGTTGAGGGCCCTGTCAATGACCGTGGGTGGAAAACGTCGGTTAAGGAAGAAGGAGGACATGTCAGAGGAACTGTTTTTGAAGGTAGCATCATCGGAACAGATGCGACGGAGGCGAAGGAACTGAGAGAATGGGATGGAGTCCTTACAGGAAGCGGGGTGTGAGGAGCTGTAGTCGAGGTAGCTGTGGGAGTCGGTAGGCTTGTAATGGATATTGGTGGACAGTCTATCACCAGAGATTGAGACAGAGAGGTCAAGGAGGGGAAGGGAAGTGTCAGAGATGGACCATGTGAAAATGATGGAGGGGTGGAGATTGGAAGCAAAATTAATAAATTTTTCCAAGTCCCGACGAGAGCATGAAGCGGCACCAAAGTAATCATCGATGTACCGGAGAAAGAGTTGTGGGAGGGGGCCGGAGTAGGACTGGAACAAGGAATGTTCCACATACCCCATAAAGAGACAGGCATAGCTGGGGCCCATGGGGGTACCCATAGCCACACCTTTTATTTGGAGGAAGTGAGAGGAGTTGAAGGAGAAATTGTTCAGCGTGAGAACATGTTCAGCCTGACGGAGGAGAGTAGTGGTGGATGGGGATTGTTCGGGCCTCTGTTCGAGGAAGAAGCTAAGGGCCCTCAGACCATCCTGGTGGGGGATGGAGGTGTAGAGGGATTGGACGTCCATGGTGAAGAGGAAGCGGTTGGGGCCAGGGAACTGGAAATTGTTGATGTGACGTAAGGTGTCAGAGGAATCACAGATGTAGGTGGGAAGGGACTGGACAAGGGGGAGAGAGAAGGGAGTCAAGATAACGAGAAATGCCCCCCACCCCCACTAGAGCTATACCTTGAGTGCCCTACCATCCATTCTTAATTAGCACATTTGTTTAGATAATATCACCAACTTCAACACCTCTGTGTTCTTTTGTTTTTTTGTCTGTGACATCTTTTGATGATCTGCTCCTATCACTGCTTGTTTGTCCCTACAACAACAACCCCCCCTCCACTTCTCTCTCTCTCTCCCCACCCCCGCCAACCCACCTTAAACCAGCTTATATTTCATCCCTCTCCTTGGATTCACCTAGTTCTGTTGAAGGGTCATGAGGACTCGAAACGTCAACTCTTTTCTTCTCCGCCGATGCTGAGTTTTTCCAGGTAATTCTGTTTTTGTTTTGGATTTCCAGCATCCACAGTTTTTTGTTTTTATTTTTGTTTCTACCTCCATCTATCCCTGCTCTCCCCCGACCTACCTCCACCAATCCCTGTTCTCGTTCTGAGCTACCTCCACCAATCCCTGCTCTCACTCTGAGCTACCTCCACCAATTCCTGCTCTCGTTCTGAGCTACCTCCACCAATCCCTGCTCTTGTTCTGAGCTACCTCCACCAATCCCTCTCTCGGTCTGAGCTACCTCCACCAATCCCTGCTCTCGCTCTGAGCTACCTCCATCAATTCCTGCTCTCGTTCTGAGCTACCTCCACCAATCCCTGCTCTCACTCTGAGCTACCTCCACCAATCCCTGCTCTCACTCTGAGCTACCTCCACCAATCCCTGCTCTCGCTGTGAGCTACCTCCACCAATCCCTGCTCTCTCCCTCCCGCCCCTCGTGTCTGTCCCGGTTCCCTTCGGGAGACACTCCCCATTTAGTCCCACTCCCTGCCTGATCCCCCTGTAGCACTGCAGCTTTTTTCACTTCAGATAATGAGCTTTTAAAGGCCTCAATTGACTCTGCCTCGGCTACACTTTCTCTCAGAGGGTTGTGCGACTTTGGAACTCTGCCTCAGAAGGTGTTGGAGGCCGGATCAATGAATATTTTTAAGGCAGGGGTAGATAGGTTCTTGTTACACAAGGGGAGTCAAAGATTATCGGGGGTGGATGGGAATGTGGAATGTGGCAGTCGAAACACAAACAGATGGACCATGATCTGAATAAATGGCAGAGCAGGCTCGAGGGGCTGAATGGCCGACTTCTGCTCCTATATCATAGGTTTACACACTCTCGGGCAGTGCATTCCTCGTCCTAACCACTCACTGCATTAAAGGGTTCTTTTTCTCATGTCACCATAGCTTCTTTTTCCAATCACCTCTGCCCCAAAGTAGACGCGCATCTCTCTCCAACCCCAAGGTCCACACACTCTCCACCATCCACCCTTTCCCCCCCACTTTGATAAACGTTCTGGCCGTGCCATCTCCTCTCTGTCTGATTGCTACTGCACTCTGTGCAGTGGAATAGCAGGGGGGGGCCAAACTGGTGTAAATCGTTGCTCAGTGACATTGATGTGAGTCCAGCATACAACACTGTCACCGGTCAGCATCTGGAGGTATCCAACCTCTGCCGGACCAGCTCCAGGTCCACATTACCCCAGTGATATGAAGGCTGACCGTCGACAGGTGAGTATCGATGGGCTGAGCAAACTCCTGCATTCCCTCTCTGATTGTTACGCAGCCTTTGTAAAGGAAAGTTCCCATCTCTCTGCCTCCTGTCACCCCCCTCGGGACGTCCCAAAGTGTTTCACACACAATGAAGGACTTTTTTTTTTCAAGTGTGGTGCCTGTTGTAATGTAGGAAACTCAGCAGCCAATTTATACACAGCAAGGTCCCACAAAAGGCAATGTGATGACCCAGATCATCTGTTTTTAGTGATGTTGGGTGAGGGATAAATATCAGCCCCAGGACACCGGGGAGAACTCCCCCCTGCTCTTCTTCCAATAGTGGCCGTGGGATCTTTTACACCCACCCGAGAGGGCAGACGGGGCCTTGGTTTAATGTCTCATCCTGAAAGACGGCACCTCCGACAGTGTGGCGCTCCCTCAGCACTGACCCTCCGACAGTGCGATGCTCCCTCAGTGCAGACCCTCTGACAGTGCAGCTCTCCCTTAGTACTGACCCTCTGACAGTGCGGTGCTCCCTCAGCATTGACCCTCTGACAGTGCAGCGCTCCCTCAATACAGACCCTCCGACAGTGCGGCGCTCCCTCAATACTGACCCTCTGACGGTGCGGTGCTCCCTCAATATTGACCCTCCGACAGTGCGGCGCTCCCTCAATACTGACCCTCTGACGGTGCGGTGCTCCCTCAATACAGACCCTCCGACAGTGCGGCGCTCCCTTAGTACTGACCCTCCGACAGTGCGGTGCTCCCTTAGTACTAACCCTCCGACAGTGCGGTGCTCCCTCAGCACTGACCCTCCGACAGTGCGGCGCTCCCTCAGCACTGACCCTCCGACAGTGCGGCGCTCCCTCAGCACTGACCCTCCGACAGTGCGGCGCTCCCTCAGCACTGACCCTCCGACAGTGCGGCGCTCCCTCAGTACTGACCCTCTGACAGTGCGGCGCTCCCTCAGCACTGACCCTCCGACAGTGCGGCGCTCCCTCAGCACTGACCCTCCGACAGTGCGGCGCTCCCTCAGCACTGACCCTCCGACAGTGCGGCGCTCCCTCAGCACTGACCCTCCGACAGTGCGGCGCTCCCTTAGTACTAACCCTCCGACAGTGCGGCGCTCCCTCAGCACTGACCCTCCGACAGTGCGGCGCTCCCTCAGTACTGACCCTCCGACAGTGCGGCGCTCCCTCAGCGCTGACCCTCCGACAGTGCGGCGCTCCCTCAGCACTGACCCTCCGACAGTGCGGCGCTCCCTCAGCACTGACCCTCCGACAGTGCGGTGCTCCCTCAGCACTGACCCTCCGACAGTGCGGCGCTCCCTCAGCACTGACCCTCCGACAGTGCGGCGCTCCCTCAGCACTGACCCTCCGACAGTGCGGCACTCCCTCAGCACTGACCCTCCGACAGTGCGGCGCTCCCTCAGCACTGACCCTCCGACAGTGCGGTGCTCCCTCAGCACTGACCCTCCGACAGTGCGGCGATCCCTCAGCACTGACCCTCCGACAGTGCGGCGCTCCCTCAGCGCTGACCCTCCGACAGTGCGGCGCTCCCTCAATACTGACCCTCTGACAGTGCGGTGCTCCCTCAGTACTGACCCTCCGACAGTGTGGTGCTCCCTCAGCACTGACCCTCCGACAGTGCGGTGCTCCCTCAGTACTGACCCTCTGACAGTGCGGTGCTCCCTCAGCACTGACCCTCCGACAGTGCGGTGCTCCCTCAGTACTGACCCTCCGACAGTGCAGCGCTCCCTCAATACTGACCCTCCGACAGTGCGGTGCTCCCTCAGTACTGACCCTCCGACAGTGCGGCGCTCCCTCAGCACTGACCCTCCGACAGTGCGGCGCTCCCTCAGTACTAACCCTCCGACAGTGCGGCGCTCCCTCAGTACTGACCCTCCGACAGTGCGGCGCTCCCTCAATACTGACCCTCCGACAGTGCGGTGCTCCCTCAGCACTGACCCTCCGACAGTGCGGCGCTCCCTCAGCACTGACCCTCAGACAGTGCAGCACTCCCTCAGCACTGACGCTCCGACAGTGCGGCGCTCCCTCCGCACTGACCCTCCGATAGACACTCCCTCCATACTGGAGTGTCAGCCTAGATTCTGTGCTGAAGTCTTGAGCACATCTGTAAACCACAACCTTTTGATCCAGTGGTCAGAGAGAGGGAGAGAGAGAGCGACACCGAGAGAGAGAGAGAGCAAGAGAGAGGGAGAGAGACAGAGAGAGACAGAGAGAGAGGGAGTGCTACCCATTGCTGGCACCAAAAGCGATTTTAACCAGCTGCTCATGTTGTCCTGTAGACTCTGCTGTTCTTAGTCCGAGATTGGAGTTTTCCATACGAGTTTCCTTATGGATTGGAAGGAGGCAAGAACTTCCTCGAGAGACGGCTACAGGTAATGAGATCTGTTCATTCCATACACCCCCTCTTCCAGCCGAATTATCCGGTGCAGAGACTTACCAAGGCAGCATGCCCATGGGGAATGATGAAAGGACAGGGTCAATCGAGCAGAACTATTTCATCTGCTGGGGTGCGGAGTCCAGAACAAGGGGGCAGAACCTTAAGGTGAGAGCCAGACCATTCAGGGGTGATGTCAGGAAGCACCTTTCCACACAAAGGGGAGTGGAAATCTGGAACACAGCACCCCCTTCTCCCCCACCCCACACAAAAAGCTGTGGAGGCTGGGGTGAATTGGAAATGTCAAAACTGAGATTGATAGATTTTTTGTTGGGTGAGGGGATTAATAGTTATAGAACCGAGTCAGGTTGTTGGAATTAAGATACAGATCAACAAAGATCTGTCCCATCAAACACTCCCAGGACAGGTACAGCACGGGGTTAGATACAGAGTAAAGCTCTCTCTACACTGTCCCCATCAAACACTCCCAGGACAGGTACAGCACGGGGTTAGATACAGAGTAAAGCTCCCTCTACACTGTCCCCATCAAACACTCCCAGGACAGGGACAGCACGGGGTTAGATACAGAGTAAAGAACCCTCTACACTGTCCCCATCAAACACTCCCAGGACAGGTACAGCACGGGGTTAGATACAGAGTAAATCTCCCTCTACACTGTCCCCATCAAACACTCCCAGGACAGGTACAGCACGGGGTTAGATACAGAGTAAATCTCCCTCTACACTGTCCCCATCAAACACTCCCAGGACAGGTACAGCACGGGGTTAGATACAGAGTAAATCTCCCTCTACACTGTCCCCATCAAACACTCCCAGGACAGGTACAGCACAGGGTTAGATACAGTGTAAAGCTCCCTCTACACTGTCCCCATCAAACACTCCCAGGACAGGGACAGCACGGGGTTAGATACAGAGTAAAGCTCCCTCTACACTGTCTCCATCAAACACTCCCAGGACAGGTACAGCACAGGGTTAGATACAGAGTAAAGTTCCCTCTACACCGTCCCCATCAAACACTCCCAGGACAGGTACAGCACGGGGTTAGATACAGAGTAAATCTCTCTCTACACTGTCCCCATCAAACACTCCCAGGGCAGGTACAGCACGGGGTTAGATACAGAGTAAAGCTCCCTCTACACCGTCCCCATCAAACACTCCCAGGACAGGTACAGCACGGGGTTAGATACAGAGTAAAGCTCCCTCTACACTGTCCCCATCAAACACTCCCAGGACAGGTACAGCACGGGGTTAGATACAGAGTAAAGCTCCCTCTACACTGTCCCCATCAAACACTCCCAGGACAGGTACAGCACGGGGTTAGATACAGAGTAAATCTCCCTCTACAACACCGTCCCCATCAAACACTCCCAGGACAGGTACAGCACGGGGTTAGATACAGAGTAAAGCTCCCTCTACACTGTCCCCATCAAACACTCCCAGGGCAGGTACAGCACGGGGTTAGATACAGAGTAAAGCTCCCTCTACACTGTCCCCATCAAACACTCCCAGGACAGGTACAGCACGGGGTTAGATACAGAGTAAAGCTCCCTCTACACTGTCCCCATCAAACACTCCCAGGACAGGTACAGCACGGGGTTAGATACAGAGTAAACCCTCTACACTGTCCACATCAAACACTCCCAGGGCAGATACAGCACGGGGTTAGATACAGAGTAAAGCTCTCTCTACACTGTCCCCATCAAACACTCCCAGGACAGATACAGCACGGGGTTAGATACAGAGTAAAGCTCTCTCTACACTGTCCCCATCAAACACTCCCAGGACAGGTACAGCACGGGGTTAGATACAGAGTAAACCCTCTCCACACCGTCCCCATCAAACACTCCCAGGACAGGTACAGCACGGGGTTAGATACAGAGTAAACCCTCTCCACACCGTCCCCATCAAACACTCCCAGGACAGGTACAGCACGGGGTTAGATACAGAGTAACGCTCCCTGTACACTGTCCACATCAAACACTCCCAGGACAGGTACAGCACGGGGTTAGATACAGAGTAAATCTCCCTCTACACCGTCCCCATCAAACACTCCCAGGACAGGTACAGCATGGGGTTAGATACAGAGTAAAGCTCTCTCTACACTGTCCCCATCAAACACTCCCAGGACAGGTACAGCACGGGGTTAGATACAGAGTAAAGCTCCCTCTACACTGTCCCCATCAAACACTCCCAGGACAGGTACAGCACGGGGTTAGATACAGAGTAAACCCTCTCCACACCTTCCCCATTACACACTCCCAGGACAGGTACAGCACAGGGTTAGATACAGAGTAAAGTTCCCTCTACACTGTTTCCTAAGGCAGTCTATGGTTGTGGGGAGGATGTGGGTTTGGGTGAGTGGTAATGAGTAGCAGGGATGGGGATTGGTGTCGGGAGGTAGAATGGTGTTTTACTGGGGACCTTGGCCTGTGTCAGATGCTCTGAATTCCTTTATTGTCCCCAGGTCAAAGCTCACCAACATGAGGAGCTGCAGCTGGTGAGGAGACACATCCACTCCTGCTTTAGCAATATCTACTCCTTCCTCATGCCCCACCCGGGGCTTCATGTGGCCACCAGCCCCACCTTCGATGGCAAGCTGAAAGGTATGTGCTGAATCCTCGGTATTCATCCCGATCTGGGGACCGTGCGGGAATAAAGAGCCTCTATTTAAACAGCGCCACAGGACTTGGCCAAGCTCTTCACAGCCCCTGAAGACTCCTCCTGTTGTGCCGTTCCTGATGTAATATGGGAAACACAGCACCCCAATCGTGCACAGTCAGGTCCACACAAAGAACAACAACCGGATAACCTAAACTCACCTGCTATTCATCCAGTAATGGCCATGGATCGTTTCACCTGATAGGGCCGGACCTTGGTTTAATGTCTCATCCAAAAGACAATATCTCTGGCAGTGCAGCACACCCTCAGTACTGACCCTCCGACAGTGCGACGCTCCCTCAGCACTGACCCTCCGACAGTGCAGCGCTCCCTCAGTACTGACCCTCCGACGGTGCGGCGCTCCCTCAGCACTGACCCTCCGACAGTGCAGCGCTCCCTCAGTACTGACCCTCCGACGGTGCGGCGCTCCCTCAGCACTGACCCTCCGACAGTGCGGCGCTCCCTCAGCACTGACCCTCCGACAGTGCGGCGCTCCCTCAGCGCTGACCCACCGACAGTGCGGCGCTCCCTCAGTACTGACCCTCCGACGGTGCGGCGCTCCCTCAGCACTGACCCTCCGACAGTGCGGCGCTCCCTCAGCACTGACGCTCCGACAGTGCGGCGCTCCCTCAGCACTGACGCTCCGACAGTGCGGCGCTCCCTCAGCACTGACCCTCTGACAGTGCAGCACACCCTCAGTACTGACCCTCTGACAGTGCAGCGCTCCCTCAGCACTGACGCTCCGACAGTGCGGCGCTCCCTCAGCACTGACCCTCTGACAGTGCAGCACACCCTCAGTACTGACCCTCCTACAGTGCAGCGCTCCCTCAGTACTGACCCTCCGACAGTGCAGCACACCCTCAGTACTGACCCTCCGACAGTGCAGCACACCCTCAGTACTGACCCTCCGACAGTGCAGCACACCCTCAGTACTGAGCCTCTGACAGTGCAGCACACCCTCAGTACTGACCCTCCGACAGTGCGGCGCTCCCTCAGCACTGACCCTCCGACAGTGCGGCGCTCCCTCAGTACTGATCCTCCGACAGTGCAGCGCTCCCTCAGTAATGACACTCTGACGGTGCAGCGCTCCCCCAGTACTGAACCTCTGACAGTGCGGCGCTCCCTCAGTAATGACACTCTGACAGTGCGGCGCTCCCTCAGCACTGACCCTCCGACAGTGCGGCGCTCACTCAGCACTGACCCTCCGACAGTGCGGTGCTCCCTCAGTACTGACCCTCCGACAGTGTGACACTCCCTCAGTACTGACCCTCCGACAGTGCGGCACTCCCTCAGTACTGACCCTCCGACAGTGCAGCGCTCCCTCAGTACTGACCCTCCGACAGTGCGGTGCTCCCTCAGCACTGACCCTCCAACAGTGCAGCGCTCCCTCAGTACTGACCCTCTGACAGTGCGGCACTCCCTCAGTACTGACCCTCTGACAGTGCGGCACTCCCTCAGTAATGACCCTCCGAAAGTGCGGCGCTCCCTCAGTACTGACCCTCCGACAGTAGTTAGTTTGGAAGCTGGCATGTTTTAAGGGCAATGATGATATAAGTCCCTCCCCACCCTCTCCGTCTCTCTCTCAACATCTCTCCCTCTCTCTCTGTCTCTCTCTCCCTCTCTCTCTCTCTCTCTGTCTCTCTCCCTCTCTCCCTCTCTCTCTGTCTCTCCCTCTATCCCTCTCTCTCTGTCTCTCTCCCTCTCTCTCCCTCTCTCCCTCTCTCCCTCTCTCTCCCTCTCTCTCTCTCCCTCTCTCTCACTCTCCATCACTCTCTCCCTCTCTCCCTCTCTCTGTCTCCCTCCCTCTCTCCCTCTCTCCATCTCTCTCTCTCTCCCTCTCCCTCTATCTCTCTCCATCTCTCTCTCTCTCTCTCTCCCTCTCTCTCTCC